>NW_007246423.1:1001774-1081774 GCF_000164805.1 Carlito syrichta
CAAAAAAAAAAAAAAAAAAAAGGAACAAGCACCATCGTCAATAGCTAAACAAAAAACAGAACCAAAAGTTAGTAAAAGGGTATGAAGAGGGTGGCAAAATAGGATTTTTTAAAAATGGAAGGCTAAGGTGGGAGGACTGCCTGAGCCCAGCAGATTGAGATTGTGGTAGCTGTGATCATGCCACTGCACTTCATTCTGGGAGAAGCAAGGCTCCAACTCAAAAAATAAAAAGTTGTGATGAAATATACACAATAAAATTGCCATTGCAACCATTTTGACTGTATAATTCAGTGGTTTTAAATATATTCATTATGTTGTTTAACTATCACCCTCTGTTTCTGGAATTTTCATCATCCAAAATACAAGCTCTACACTCACTAAACAATAAATCTCTCTGACCTCCCATTCCTCTATATCCATAAGCTCTCTTCTTTCTCTCTATGAATTTGCCAATTCTATATGCCTCATATAAGTGGAATCACATAATATTTGTCCTTTCGTGTCTCGCTTATTTAACTCAGTATAGTGTTTAAAGGTTGTACATATTATAGCAGGTATCAGAATTGCTTCTTGTGGATGCATAATATTCCAGTATATATACATATGAGGTCTGATAATTAAGTTCATGAACTCATCCTAGAAAAAGTGCTACATACCTCATTGCTGAATATCAATGCGGTCACCTTCAAAGTACTCCCCTTGGGAAACTCTGCACCAATGCCAGCTCCTAGTCCAACCATCAAAGCAATTTTGGAGCTCTTTTTCTGGAATGACCATCAGAGCTGTCGTTTCGAGAATGTTGGAGTTTGAAATAGAGCAATGAACAAACATTAAATTTCTTGTTAAACTTGACAAGAATGGAAGTGAAATCAGGGACATGTTAGTTCAAGTTTATGAGGACAATGTCATGAAGAAAATTGCATTGTGCAAATGGATTGAACATTTTTCTGAGGGGACAGAAAGTGTCACTAATGGAGAGGTCAGGACTGCAGTCAGGAGCAGAACTGATGAAAACATTGCAAAAATGTGTCAAACTGTGATTTAAAATCATTGGCTGACATGGGAAGCATAGTAGACCAAATGAGCAGTGACGGAGAAACAGGAAAATCTTAACTGAAAATCTTGGCATGGAAAGATGTGTGCAAAAATGGTCCCAAAGGAGCTCCTGTATCACAACAATGCACCAGCTCACACAGCACTGTCTGTGAGGGAAGCTTTTAGCCAGTAAACAAGTAACTGTACTGCAACACCCTCCCTACTCACCTGATCTGGCCCCCAATGACTTTTTTTCTTTACCAGAAGATAAAGGAAATATTGAAAGGAAGACATTCTGATGACATTCAGGACATCAAGGGTAATATGATGACAGCTCTCATGACCATTCCAGAGTTTCAAAAATGCTTTGATGGGTGGACGAGACACTGGCACTGGTGCATAACTTCCCAAGGGGAGTACTTTGAAGGTGACTGAGGTGATATTCAGCAATGAAGTATGTAGCACTTTTTCAGGATGAGTTCACAAATTTAATTGTCAATCCTTGTATATGCCAAATTTTGTTCATTTTTCTGCTAATAGACAACTGAGTTGTTTCACTTTTTGGCTGTCACAAATAATACCTCTTTGAACATTGATGTACACATACTTCTTCAAGTTTCTGTTTTGAATTACTGTGAGTATATACCTAGAATATATTCCAAGAATATACTTACTGAATCCTATGATTGTTCTATGTTTAACTTTGTGAGGAACTGACAAATTGTTTTCCATGGTGGCTAAGCCATTTTACATTCCAACCAGCAATGCCCAAGGGTTTCAACTTCTCCAGATTCTTATCAACACTTGTTAATTTTCTATTTGTTGGTAAAAGTCATTATTTTGGGTGTAAAATAGTATCTCATTGTAGTTTTGATTTGCATTTCCCTAATGACTAATGATATTGAGCATCTTTTCAAGTACTTACTGGCCATTTGTATAACCTTTTCAAAGAAAGGTCTATTCATGTCTCCTGACCGTTTTTAATTGATTTGTTGTGGTGGTTGTTGAGTTGAAGTTTTTGTATGTATTCTAGATATGAATCCCTTATCATAATTTAAAAATATTTTCTATTATTTTTCAGGTTATTTTAAAAATTTCTAGATGTGCTTTTTGATACACAAAAGTTTTTAACTTTGATAAAGGCCTATTTACTTATTCTTCTCTCGTTGCCTGTGCAAAAAAAGTACGATCAAATCCAAAGTCATGAAGAATTTTCCTAACGTTTTCTTCTAAGAGTTTTTATAGTTTTAGCTTTTATGCTTAGGTCTTTAATCCATTTTGGATTAACTTTTGTATATGGTGTAAGGTAAGAGTCCAACTTCCTCTTTTGCATATGGATGGCCAGTTTTCCCAGTACCATTTGTTGATAACACTGTCCTTTCCTGAGTGGTCTTGGCACCTTGTTGGAAATCAACTGACTACATATGTGAGGGATTACTTTGGGGCTCTCTATTCTATTCTATTGGACTATATATCGGCACTTATGCCAATACCACACTGTTTAGATTACTATAATTTTGTAGTAAGTTTTGAAATCAGGAAGTATGAGTCTTCAGTTTTGTTCTTGTTCAAGATTGTTTTGTTTATGTTAAGTCCTTTGAGAGTCTATATGAGTTTTAGAATGGTGTTCTCTATTTCTACGAAAAACACAGTTGGGATTTTGATAGGCATTATACAAATCTATATATTGCTTTGGGTAATATTGTCATCTCAGCAATATATATATATATATATATATTATTTTAATTTAGCTGGAACTACAGGCACCCACTACCAAATTGCCCGGGCTGGTCTCGAACCCATGGACTCAGGCAATCCACTCGCCTCGGCTTCCTAAAGTGCTGGGATGACAGGCTGAGCTACCAAACCTAGCCATCTCAGCAATATTAAGTCTTTCATTTCATGAACACAGGGTACTTTTCCATTTATTTAGACCTAAATTTCTTTCAGCAATGTTTTATAGTTTTCAGTATACCAGTCTTCTGCCTATTTGTTTAAATTTATTCCTAAGTATTTTATTTTTTTGATGCTATTGCACAAGGAATTGTTTTCCTAATTTCCTTTTCAGATTGTTCATTACAGGTATATTGGACTACAGCTGATTTTTGTGTTCTGATTTCATGTCTTGCCACTTTGTTGAATTTATTAATTCTACAGGGTTTTTTTTTTGTGTGTGGAGGCTTTAGGACTTTCTACATGTAAAATCAGGCCATCTGTGGACTGAGATAATTTCACTTCTTCCTTTCCAATTTGGATTTTTTTTTGCCTATATGCTCTAGCTAGGACTTTCAGTACTGTGTTGAAGAGAAGTAGTGAAAACAATTAAAAACATTTGTCTGCCTTGGGACACAGTCCTGACATTGGAAAGGCAAGGTCTTTGTTACCCACCCTATTCCAGTGAGCTGTTACCAGATGTGTGGGCTGTTACCCTCAACACTGCCCCAGAAGGGCTTGAAGGATGGAGAATAGCAGTCATAATCACGAGGGAAACTCACTAAAATTTACCAACCTCTTTTTCAAACTCTCCCATGGATGCTCCAAGTTTTTGACTAGACTCTGAATTCCAAAATGGTCTCCGACTTAGGATTTTTCAAATTTACGATGGCGCAAAAGTAATACACGTTCAGTGGAAACCGTACTTTGAGGACCCATATAACCATTTTGTTTTCCACTTTCAGTACAGTAGTTAATACACTCCATGAGATATTCAAGACTTTTGAAATATATATATAATAGCCCCGTCTCTATAATAAATAAAAAGTTAGCCGGGCATGATAACGCGTGCCTGTAGTTCCAGCTGCTTGAAAGGCTGAGGCAGAAGGACAACCAGAGCCCAGCAGGTCGAGACTGCAGTGGCCATGAGCGTGCCGCTGCACTCCAGCCTGGGCAACAGAGTGAGATGCCAACTCAAAAAAAATAAAAATTAAAAAATTAAAAAAAAGTGTGGTGTTAGACAATTTTGTCTAATAGTAGGCCAATATAAGTGTTCTGCGGGAGTTCAAGGTAGGCTAGGCTAAGGTATGATGTTTTGTAGATTATGCATATTCTGTATTTTTGACTTACTATATCTCAGCTCACAATGGATTTATTGGGATGTAACCCCATCCTGAGAGTTCACTGGTTATTCGGGGGTAGAGAGGTGGGCTCCTGGGGCTTCCTACTGTACCATCGTCCATGATGCCCCTCCCCTGAGGGCTAGATTATTTTTTTGCCCTAGTCATCTCTTCCAGCCTGGTAAATCTCTGTTTCAATAAAGTCAATGTCGTAAGATGAATCCTTTGTGGGACAGTTGACTTCACTTTGTTTCAAAGCTTTAAAGCCACAGATTTTTACTTTTGATCTTGATTTTTAATTACGCAAATGTGATATGACACACTTGTGTGATTAACAAACTCTGAATGTGATTGTAGAGATAATTCAATTAAATTTTATTCACATCTGAAGTCTATATAAATCTGAATTTGGCAGCAACATTTTGGATATGATTTATTTACATTCAAAAGCCACAAGGGACCCATTACATTTTTTTTTTTGCATGATAAATTAGTGAAACAGTGTTTTAGAAAAAAAAATTTGTTGTATCTGTTCTGTAACCAACAGAACCGTCTTTGTCAGTTAAACATTGGCTTAGTGAAAAAGAAACATCAGTCCTCTGTCCTACATTTTTCACCACTGTTTTTCTCCTGATCGAAATACTTTTAGATTTAAAATGTTAAAAAACAGTTAATGATTTGTATCACATTTTTTACTAGGAAGTAAAGTTCATAACTGTCAAAATGATGGTGAATATGGAGGGTTTTTATTTGTAGATAAACTACTCATTTAAAATTTCAAAAAATATAATGTTTCCAGCAGCTTCTTTTTAAATTACTAACATTTTCCACACTCCAGTATGGGTCAACTATCTAACTGTTAGTTTCTGCTTTAAAATGCTTTTAATTCATGTTTTGCTTCTGAAAAATAACAAAATAGATGTTTGGGTTTCTTTTATTTAATACTTCATGAATGATCAATTAACTTTTTTATTTTAAGAAAGAATTTCATTTATTATGAAATCAATATACATCTTTTGACCAAATATCCAGATTTTCTTCTAGCAAGAGGGACCCTCCAAAACTTGAAGAGGACCACCATGGTTCAGGCAGGGTAGCTTTATTGCAACTCCTTTGCCACTGTTTGCTTTCTAGAGAACTTTCTAAAGAATGGCTTCTAGAACTTTCTCCATTTCGACCTGAGATTTCCTCTTAGGTTTCCCTGTCTTTCAATTTTCTTCTAGCTAGAGGGGCAAAACTTCCTGTGAATGGTTTCTTTAGAAACTTCCCAAAAACAAAAAAAGTCTCTAAGCACTGCATACGGAGAATGAGAGGGAACAGCTTCGACTCTCAAGTAAACGTTTTCAGCATAAATTGTCCTTTTCAGCGCCTGTGGCTTCTGACACTTGAGAGGGCAGGTTGTCTGCGGAGGGACCCCTGACTTGGTGGCTTCCCAAGGGAAGCTCAGTTTTCCGGCCCAGGTAATGGCCTGCAGCTTGATCTCCACCCAGCCCCATCTGAGAAGGCCACGAAGTCCTGGGCTGTTTCACTTCTCCTTGTCCCAGCAGCCCAGGCCTCTCTCCTCCCCCACCCCTATCATCCCTCTCCCACAAGTCCCTTTCTCTCCTTCCTCTGTGTCTGCTCTTCTCAGAAGTTAGCTTACGAAGCAAAGTTGTAACTTTGAATTCCTGTTTTTCCAACCGCCCTCATGTGACGGGATATCTCCTCATTGGAGGTTTTCCCTAAATTCAGGAGCCCTTTAAAAGGGAGGGCATTCTCTGTACTTCTTTTCAGCTGGGCAGCTCTGAGAACTCGGACTAGGTGGAGGGGACACTGGATGCCCTCACTGTTTTGTTTCTTTTTACGCCCTCCTCTCCATCAGTGGAAGAAAAGGATAAACCCTGGGCCATGAGGCTGCCCCTGCTCCTGGTTTTTGTCTCTGTCATTCCGTGTGCTGTTCAACTGTTGGGTAAGTCTGTTCTGAGGTGGGGGCTCTCTGCCTTGGGGGCCTGTGTCCCACCTTCCTCTTCTGGGTTTGTTTTAGAGGATTCCTTGCAACACCTGTGGGAAGGGGAAGGCACCACTCCCCCGTACCACACAGCCCACGGTGCAGTGTGTGGCTTCCCCCTGGCCACCAGGCATGGCAGCCAGGAGCTGGAGGAGGGAAGAGGCTGTTTTTCAGGTCTCAGGTGCTTCCTGGCCTCTGGCCCCACAGACCTCCAGTCTTCCTTCTTCTCTCATCTTCCATTGCTCCTTCCCTATTTTATTCGTGCAGGGATTTCCTGCTCTGTGGGCTGCACATCCTGGTTTACAGTCCACAATATTTCTACCTCACCCCCAACAAACGCCTTCTGGCTGTCTTTGGCTAAAAGGAGGGCACCCCTGATGTCTCCTTCATATCAGGTCAGGCGAGGACCACAGATCATCTCCTCAAAGCAATCCCCTGCCATTTCCACACTCATTTTTCTTTTCTGTGAACCATTTGAATACAAAGTATACTCATACTTTGTATTGCTAGAAAGTTCATCCTTATCTGTATTCTAAATTGTTCAAACTGCTGTATAAACAGATTTATTCCTGTTTTTTTCTTCTTTTCCGGGGGACTGGTGATTAATCATGGGAAACAGATTCGGAGTTTTTCAAATTCTCAGAAACATTCTCGAGTCTGTCTTTTTTGTGTCTCTAGACTCAACTTGCTTCAACTTCTGAATGAGAGTGCCTTCTGAATGAGAATTTTCATTCCCGGTTCTATTTTTGAGATGATACAGAAAGGATTTCAACTTTGATTTTTTTTTGGTTCTTGATCCTCCTCACTTCTTTTTTTTTTTTTTCCTGAGATGTGATCTCACTATGTTGCCCAGACATATGAGCAGAGCTTGTGCCAGTGGCACCCTCTGTGCACTGAGGTGATGGTGGGACAGGAAACATCCTAGAGAGAGAATGTTTGACTACAGCAAAGGTAAATCATCATAGGCACGAAGCAGTAGTGATTATAAAAACACAAGGCAAGGCAGTGTGGTTTTTACCCTCCCACTCTTACTTCCAAGTTGTGTGACCTTGGGCAAGCTACTTTATTTCTTTGTGCTTTGGTTTTCATGTCTGTAAAATGCGGAGAATATTACCTGCCCCGTCAGTTGTGATGATGAAATGAATTACAGTATGTAAGAAGTTTAGAACAGAGTATGACCCATAGTAAGTGCTTTATAAACGTTCACTGTTAAAAGCAGTGACTCCCCCTGCCCGGCAATAATAATGAATTGTCCAGTAAAAGCATCGATTCAGCATTTAAAAGAGAGATTTCCCATGAAACAATGCTAAGAAAAGATTCTTGAAGCCCAAGGAGATATTTTACCCTAGTTCTGGCTGCAAATTATTTCTCCTAATCATTGGTGCTGGAGAAAGAGCTGCCTAACTCGGGCTTGGAGGGACTGCAAGGTAAGGTAAGGCATTGTCACAATCTTCACCTTTCTCAAGATGTCTGTCTTGAGCAAGGGTACTAAAGGATTCTTCATGGTCCCAAAGGAAGACCAGGAAAATCTTCTAAGGGTTGTGCTGTCTCAAATGGAATTGTCTGCTCAGGAGTAATAAGTTCCCAGTCACTGAAGGTCTTTGGACAGAAGCTGGTTGAACAATTTGAGGACTTTTTATGAGACCTGAACTCCATAATCCAGCATAATCCAACAGAAACATAATTAGTTACATGATGTGCCCACATTTTAAAAAGAAAAAAAAAAACTAAGAGATAGGTGTAATTTATTTTATTCATGTTTTATTTAATCCAGTATCTCCAAAATATGATCAGTTAATGTTTAATCCAATTTAAAAATTATTGGGATATTTTCACATTCATTCCTCAAAAGTAACTCTTCAAAACCTGGTGTGTATTATGTACTTGCAGCATGTTTCAATTCACATAAGTCTCATTTTAAGTATACAGTAGTCACACGGAGCTATTGGCTACCATATTGGGCAGTACACAGACAGCTCCTAATTTTCTTTAAGCTTACTCAATAGTGATTTAAGCAAAAAGTGCTTTTTGGTTTAAGAATGTCTCCTTCCTCTAGACGGCAGGATGCCTTTCTCGTACTAATGTCTTCCTCCTCAAAGGCACAGATATTGGGGAAAGAAGGAAGATGGTGAACAATAAAAACCAACCAAACAAACAAAAAACAGGCAATAATTTTATTTTCCACTTTAGAGCCTATAATTCTTATTTAACCATTTCTTGGTTGAAGCAGCTCATGAGCAGAGGCATGTGGGTAAAAGTAGAGCATCCGTTTAATTATCAGAGGGTTAAAGGATGTGTGAGACCTCAGGACTCCTCCCCTGGTTTCCTGCCCTTTAGGAAGGCCCATGGGAACGTCTCTCTGCCTTCTATTGGTTTATTTCTTTTCAGTTCAGAATCATTTCTTCCACCTCCAAGAGAACATCCACTCCAAGAGAACATCCACACCATCTGCTTCATAAGCACCCGTGGGCTGATGCCCATGGACGGGCCAGTCCTACCTGGAGGAGTCCAGGGGACTGAAGGTTAACCAGTGGGACCCACTCACCCTTTGAACTTATCCTGCTATGCTTTTAGCATTCAACGCCAGTGTTTGGACCTCAGTAGAGTTATGACCACAGAGAGCTGGTGAGATACAGTAGTTGGACCACAGCAGAGAAGTTTAACTTGGAAGTGGAAAGGTTTGGCTCACAGGCAGTGGTGTGTTGGTAGACATAACAACTGGTTTCCAGAAGAAGAAGAAAAAAGCACTGATTTGATTTGTGGTGTTTGCTGATTTCCATGGTGTAAATATTCCCACCATGATTGATTTCAAACTACTAACATGAAGCTCCTGGAGGCGACTTGGGAAGAAACACCAACAACAGGCTCTCCCTAGCTGATGCCACCAGCTCCAGGGCAACACGGAGCCTTTCTAGGCTCTCAGGATGCAACTAACATGGCGTGCAAAGTGTCATGAAAAAGCCTAAGAACATCTGCTAAGAATGAGAGCGAGAAAAGTTTTGGTACAAGAGAGAAGGCTTAGAATCATGCTTCTAAGTGCTTCAAAGCAAAGGGAAATTGGAAATGATGCATTTGGACATCATCACTGTGTAAATGAAACAACAGACCCAGGGAGGCAAAATGTCCAGAAGGTCACCACGTAGCAGGTGGAGAGATCTGGGACTTTGCCAGGCAGCTCTCGTTCTTCCATCTTCCCTTAGATTTCTTGCTGTAATATAAGATCAAGTAAGTGCAAATCATGTTACCCCCTTACACAAGGGGGAACTCAAACTGGCTGGAAGCAATCAAACTGTGGTTCTGACACTGAAATCATGCTGAATGATTTCATCTTGATGCTATTCCATTTCAGTTTCCTAGCTACATGCTAAGAAAGATCATTACTGTTATGTAATTAGCACAGTAATGATTCTCACAGTTACCCTTGGAAACTTTGAATCCAGCATAAATACATGTCTTATGTCAAATATTAATTCTTTGATACAATTTTATTTTTCACAAAACTGAATTAGGTAGGAGAAAAATCCCAGACCCTTTCTCCTTTTTCTTTTTTACTCCATTTAATGGCTTCTCAGGGTTTTTATTTGGAAGTCTGTGCTGACATCTTTGTTGTGAAAGAGATGGCTAGATTTTTGATAGTTGAGTGTAATTTTTGTTTTACTCTCTAAGTAAATACACAAATAGCTGGAGGAGAAACTTGGGCTTGGGAACCCCTAGCTTCCCATTAAAGCAGTTGGGTAGATGTCACTGTTTACCTTTTTTTTTTTTTTTTTTTTGAGTCAAGTCTTCGTCTGTCACCTAGGCTGGAGTGCAGTGGCACAATCATGGCTCAACCTCCTGGGCTCAGGCAACTTTTCTGCCTTAGCCTCCTGAGTAGCTGAAACTACAGGTGTGTGCCACCACGCCCAGCTAATGTTTTGACTTTCTGTAGAGACAGAGGTCTGGCTGTGTTGCCTAGACTGGTCTCAAACTCCTAGGCTCAAGCAATCCTTCTACCTCAGCCTCCCAAAGTCCTGAGATTATAGGCGTGAGCCACCTCGCCCAGCCACCCTGTTTATCTTTCACCAAGTAACAAAACAGGTTTCAAAGACTAAGTGATTTGCAGAATCAGCTAGTCAGTAGTTAATTCTTGACTGGGGTCTTCAGACCTTGAGTCTAAGACCATAGACATAATTTACCAACTGGAATGTGCTGATCAGGAAAGACATAAATGTGGTTCCAAACAACAGTGCGTTAAAAAGAAGGACTCAGTTTCCTTTATTTGCTTCAATTTTTCCCTTTATCGCATCAAGGTCTGGATATTCATATATCTCTAGGGAGGTAGAAAGAGGGAAGGGAATTGATATTTGTTGTTTATTATATGCAAAATAATATGTTGAGTGCTTTACATAAATGATCTCACTTAGGTGTTCACAGCAACTCTATCGGAGAGCATTATTATCCCATGTTACTGATGAAGATATCGAGGCTAGAATGCTAGATTTAACTGAAGCAACGCAGTTAACAAATGGTGGAATCAGGATTTGACTGCGGGTCAGTCAACCTTGAGGAACTCTCCTCCACATTCCCTCCTGAGGCTGGGAACTCTGGGGCTCCCTGTTCTCTGTCCTTCTGTCCCCGTTTCTAAGCTGCTTCAAGAGCTCTCTGTTCTCCCTGATTTTATCCCATGCTGAACCAGTTCACACTGTCTTCCAGACTGATTTTTTTCCCACATTAAAGAAACAAATAAGCCACACATATGAAGCAATTTTTGTGTCAGGAGCTGTTCTACGCACTTTATTTCGATTACCCCCATTTAATTCTCACAACAGTGAATAGGTCCCATTATGTCCTCTTTATTTTACAGATGGGGAAATAGAGGCATGGAGTAGTGTTGAAACTTGGCCAAGGTCACATAGCCAGAGAGCGGTGGACTCTGGTTACCTGGGAGTCAAACACTAGAGTTCTGATTATGTTGTGATCAGGTTGACATAAGGCATGGGATTCGCTGGTTAGCGTGGCTGTGCGCCGAAGAAAGAGCAGCTGTATGTCAGCTTCTTACCTACAGATGTTTGTTGGCATGTCTGAAGGAGGCGGAGTCTGGCATTCTGAGGTTGAAAACCTAGGATCAAGAGGGTAGAGAGGCAGGAGGGGATAAGGTCCAGGACACAGGTGGGGTGGGAGGTGGTCAGCAGGAGAAGGTAGATCTCTTCTACTGAGAAGGCAGATGGCCCCAGGAGGGTGTGGATACTTATATCTTCAGTGAGGTAGGAGGGAAGCTGAGAAGAGCTAGTGGCCTCTGTTTCTCCTTGAGGTCAGACCCATACTGGGTTGATATTTTGCACTTCGCCATATGGCCAAACGCAGTGTCTTAAATTAGTAGGTTCTCTAAATATTTGGTGGATGAATGAAGAATTTTTTTTTTTTTTGAGTCGGAGTCTCACTCTGTTGTCTAGGCTGGAAGGCAGTGGCACACTCACGACCAGCTCAGCCTCGACCTACTGAGCTCAGGCGATCCTTCCGCCTCAGCCTTGGATTCCAAGGAGCTGGAACTACAGGCGTGCGCTACCACACCCAGCTAATTTTTTGATTTATTGTAGAAACAAGGTCTTACCAAGTTGCCCAAGCTGGTCTTGAACTCCTGGGTTCAGGGAATCCTCTTGCCTCGGCCTCCCAAAGTGCTGGGATTACAGGCTTGATCTACCATGCCAGGCCTTGAATGAAGAATTGAAGTGAAAAATGATTCTCTGCTTTTTGCATGTAGCAGATGCAGGATATATATATGTTTTTCACTTAATTTTAGCTCTTGGGGGGAAACGTATGCAGGTTTTACATTCATTTACTGAGGCTAGAGGAGATATTTCTTACTTTGGGTTCCCCAAGAAGCTGTCTTCTGACAGTTGCGTTTTGATTGGAGTGTAAATAGTTTACTCAGAGGTGGGCCCAGGAGCACTGACAGGGGAGTAGGGAAAGAAGATGGGACTGCTGTGGGCATCGGAGCTTAGATCTGCTGGGAAGCTCGGGGCAACAGCGTGGACCAGGTGCAGCAGACCCATCCCATCCAAGACGCAAGGCCTGGGGAGCATTCTGCAATCCTCATCAGTCACAGATGAAAGGCTTCTCCTAGGGGGCAGTGATTTTCTGACCCATCCAGTCTGCACCATGTTTGAGCACAGGGGACTCTGATGACTAGGAAAAGCCCCCAGGCCAAAAGATCTGGCACTGACATTTGGGAGTGGAGCCAGCAGGCACAGAAATGGCACTGGCCCAGGAGAATTAAGTGGAGTTCAGGCAGTATCTGCTGCCGAATACTTGTGTATCTTCCTCTTATCCAGCTTCTCTGTCTTCCAGAAGTTATTTTGTGTTTTAACATCAGCATTTTAGCTATAGATGGTGGAGAAAGTCTAAAACTATATAAGAAAATACAGCGTATCATAGTTCTATCCCTAAATAGCCACCTTTAGTAACCTAATTTTCTCTGCTGGTAGGTTTGGAAATTTAGTTAGTTGCTCAATATTATGGAATAATTTTTAAATGTTGAGATATGCTTAAAAGAGAAGTCACACTTATGCTATTGGATGTTCCATCTTCAGTTATTTTTAATCTAAGATGTTGAGTTGAAATATATTGCTTCTTTCCTAAATGGTTTTTGACGATTGCTACTTCTGCCCACAAATTATCCACAGCAGAGTGTGTGCTCAGTGTGGCAGGGAACTTGCCTCTTTTCTTTGTCTTGGCATTGTCACAAGCACAGTGCCCAGCGCCTACTTGGTGTTTGTCAAATACTTGTTGGAAAGGAATTGTGAGATGAATAAGGTCACAAGATAGAAGGAGAATCTCTCCAATTCTGCAAATTTCTGTACATAAGCATTTAAAAAAAAAAAAGAAAACTCACGTATTTCATTCTGCAAATGAGATTGCGGAGAAAAAAGGTAGCAATTCAGCCATTCTCATTTCTTTAGGTTTGCAATATTTTTATTTCAATAGCATAATTAAGATAGACAAAAAAATAGAATGTTTATATATATATCACATTGATATGGTTAATGGCGGTGATGATGCCACAAGCTGCCCTTTGGCCAAGGTCTCAAGTACACTTTCAGAGGAAGGAGCATGCCATTCAAAATCAGACCATTGCAGAGACAATGAGAAAAGCAAAAGCACTTGCTGACCACTGGGGGAAGAACAGCACATGTTGGATGCATCACCGCAGAGCAGTAGTTTTATATTTCCTTGTATTGTCTGGCAAAGGCAACATCAAACTCACACTGCTTCCTCATGGCAAGAGATAAATAAAGGAAACAAGAATAGGTAAGTGTGTATTAAAATAGAAGCTCTTCATTTCCAAGTACTCTTTTCATAAATATAAACATTTATAAATTGCTCTTCAGGAAAAAAAAAAAGCTTTCAAGAAGAAAGCAAATATTCAATAGACTCCTAATCATTAATCTATTATTCAATAGACAATTTATCTAGGTAACTAGTCAAGATGCTTCAGATTTAATAAATATTCTTTCATTTATTCATTCCACTGAATGTGAAAGATCAAGTCTCTTCCCTTAAGGAATTTACAGTCCAATAGAGGGATACAGACAATACATTAAAGAAAAGAATATACATGTTTTCAGATGGTTGTGGATGTTCTATAGGAAATAAAATATTGAAAATAAGTTAGGGGCCAGGCTCGGTGGCTCAGCCTATAATCCCAGCGCTTTGGGAGGCCGAGGTGAGTGAATTGCCTGAGCCTGTGGGTTCAAGACCCGCCTGGGCAACTTGGTGAGACCTCATCTCTACAATAAATCAAAAAATTAGCTGGGCATGGTAGTGCGCCTGTAGTTCCGGCCGCTTGGAAGGCTGAGGCAGAAGGATCGCCGGGGCCCAGCAGGCCAAGACTGCAGTGGCCAGGAGCAGCCACTGCACTCCAGTCTGGGTGACAGAGTGAGACTTCAACTCAAAAAAAAAGAAAGAAAAAGAAAATGAGTTAAGATGGTCAGCCTCGCTGAGGAGTTGACACCTTCACAAGCAGGCCAGAAAGAGGAAACTCACAATATGAAGTTCCCAAAGTGGAAAAGAGCTTGGAGGGTTGGAGGAACAGAAAGGCGGTGCAGTTGGAAGGTGGTGAGTGAGAGGAGGTGAGCAACGCTGTGGTCTGGATGATGTGAGCTCATGCACTTTTCCGGGGTTCAGTGATACTCTCTTGAAGGATGGAAACTGATGGAGAACTATGGTTCCAAATCTTCCTCCATCCTGGAAAACCTCGCACAAAGGTAGGAGAGGAAAAAAGACTGTATTACCGAGTAAGCATTTAACTAGAATGCGATGCGTATCTTAGCTAGTCTGCTAAGGACATCACACAAACAGAAAGACACCTCTTTTTTTTAGCACAGTTAAGACAACCTACAATGTTAGGCAGGTTTTGCAACTTGGAGTCAGGTGACGAGTCAGGATTATCTCCTCCCAGAAACTATTATCTTTCTCGATGATTCCGTTTTAAAAAGAGGAGAACCAGAGCAAGACCATGGTGGCTTGGTCTGGGTAATGGAAATGGAGTTGGAGGAAAGAGTGTGAATTAGGATATATGTATTAGTTGGGGTTCTCCAGAGGAATAGTATGGGTGTGCACGTGTAAAGAGAGAGGAGAGAGAGACCGAGAAGGAGAGAGACAGAGAGATAGGAAGAAATTGGCTCACACAATTGCTGAGGCTGGCAAATCCAAAATCCGCAGGGGTGGGCTGGAAACTGAGGAAAGAGTTCATATTGCAGTTCAAATCCAAAGGCAATCTAAGGCAGAACTCCCTCTTCAGGGAATTCTTTCTTTTCTGTCCTCCGTTTGCTTTCTCTTAAGGCCTTCACCTGACTGGATGAGGCCCACCCACATTAGGAAGGGTAATCTGTTGTGCTCAAAGCCAACAGATTCAAATGATGATCTCATCTTTAAAAAAGAAAAAAACTTTCACAGCAACATCCTGACTGGTGTTTGATCAGATGGTGACTGGTGTTTGATCTGAATAGCATGACTCAGCTAAGTTGACACACGAGGTTAACCATCGCAGTATATTTTTGGACTGAGCCAAGGCAGAAAGTTACTCATTTTTTCCCACTAGGCACGCACAGCAACAAAATGAGATCATGCGTGGACAGTAGTTCAGCCAGATGGGAGAAGATTTGGGCGGGCATTCCATGCTCTGTTGACAGATGTCAGCCCCAGAGAAGTCAACAGAAGCAGGCGTTCTGATGTGAGGCTTTACTGAGTTCCGATTCCAAGAAATCAAAGCTGCTGGATGAGTGACCCAGCTTGGAGATCCAGGCAGTGGTTTGAAGTCACATAGAATGAGGAACTCAAGTAAGATAGAGGCATGAGGTATCTGACTAGTGTGGAGAGTAGATATAGGAGTGTATCAGGAGAAAATAATCTTTTGAGTCAGAAGTTTATGATAAGCTTTAAGTGTATGGTTCTAGAACTGATCTCAGAGTGTAAGTGGTGCCAACCTCATGGAGTGGAGTACAGTAAATAGAATGTAACTTGAGAAAATGCTTTGTAAACACTGAAGGTCTCTACTGGTAGTACTAGTCTAACTTTGTTTTATTTTGCTGGGATGATTTGATGAAAAATAATGAACTAATTTAGTCATAGCCCCAAACATTTGCAATGTTACCAGCTCATTTTGAAGCAACCACGTAAGTAGAAAGGACTGGGTAAAACTTCACAAGAAATGCTTACATTTATGCCACAAAACTAAGAGAAATCAGTACCTTTTATTTGTATATCCTTTAAAAGTAAACCAAAAAAATCTTTACATAAATTCAATTTTGATTTAAGGGGAAAAAATTATGCTTACCAGAGAACTTTTTCCCTCTTTTGCAAGAGGAAGTCAAGTTTTGCCAGCTAGCAGCTATGTGCTTTAAGTATAATCCATCCTTACAGATTGACTTTAAATCACCGGTCCCTTTTTAAACTTTTTTTTTTTTTTTTTTTAATCATGGTCTCACTTTGTTGTCCAGGCTGGAGTGCAGTAGCATGACCATGGCTCACCACAGCCTCAGCTTCCTGGACTCAGGAGATCCCTCTGCCTCAGTCTCCTGAATAGCTGGGACTATAGGCAAGTGTCACAATGCCCAACTAATTTTTTTTTTTTTTGTAGACGAGATCTCAGTATGTTTCTTAGGCTACTCTCAAACTCCTGGGCTCCAGCAATTCTCCTGCCTCAGCCTCCCAAAGTACTGGGATTACAGGTGTGAGTCACTGTGCTCAGCCTGTACTCAGCCATATGTAGATTTTTTTCTCTCTGTCTCAGAGAGGGTTAAGATGTGTCATAAAAACCCATTTCTTTGAATCCATTTCAAAATGCATTTAAATTTACAGCTTATTGTATTCATCTTATCTAAATTTTCTTTTCTCAGAATAATATGATTCTCTTCTGTTATCTGACTTTTATGTTCACTCCATGACAATTCGTGAGCATGTAAGGTGATCTTTTCATTATGAGCTAGGACATCTTGAAGACACTGATTGGGTGGTAGCACTCTGGAAGCCCTCAATCTAGGTGTCTCTCCAGTCTCAGGGATATCCAGGAGAGAGCTGGCCTAGGCAGTCACCTGCACCTTTATTCCTGGATTCATAAGTCTTTAGAGAAATGGAGAGTGGAAACTTTTGCCCTAAAATATTGTCCTTGTAACATGAGACCGTTTAACCATGCTTTCTTCCTTCCTTTTTTTTCCTTCTTTTTTCTTTAAACAGACACGAGGCAATTTTTAATCTACAATGAAGATCACAAGCGCTGTGTAGAAGTAATAAGTCCCAGTGCAGTCCAAACCGCAGCTTGCAACCAGGATGCTGAGTCCCAGAAATTCCGATGGGTGTCTGAATCCCATGTTATGAGTGTTGCACTTAAATTATGCCTGGGAGTGCCATCAAAAACCGACTGGGTTCCTGTCACTCTCTATGCCTGTGACTCAAAAAGTGAATTGCAGAAATGGGAGTGCAAAAATGACACGCTTTTCGGGATCAAGGGAGAAGATTTATTTTTTAACTATGGCAATAGACAAGAAAAGAATATTATGCTCTACAAGGGATCTGGTTTATGGAGCAGGTGGAAGATCTATGGAACCACAGATGATTTGTGCTCTAGAGGGTATGAAGGTAGGAAGCTTGGAATTTTTATTTGTCAAGTTTTCTCATCTTCTTAGTTGGAAACTAATTCAAGAAAATAAACACAGGCTGGGCGTGGTGGTTTATGCCTGTAATCTCGGCACTTTGGGAGGCCAAGGTGGGAGGACCACTTGAACCCAGGATATCAAGGGTGCAGTGAGCTATGATCGTGTCATTGTACTCCAGTCTGGGCAACAGGGTGAGACCCCTACTCGAAAAAAGAAAAAAGAAAAAAAGAAAAAATCACGTTCTTGTTTGGTGTATACTAGAAATACTAATTGATCACCTTCTTTGTGATTTGAACTATGTTGTGTTCTTTGAGACTATGATGGTAAATAAATGTGGTAAAAAGTCATAAATGGGTGCTTGAGCTATTTGAAATTAGCAAGAAGACATTTCTTTTAACTTTCTTGAGGATTTTTTAAAACTATGAGTTACATTTTTTAGAAAATAAGGTTCACTGGAGTCTTTGACCCAAAACCTCCTAGTAAATATTATAAAGTTATAGTGATAAATGGAATAGAACCAAATACTTTTCCTTTGGTTTGAGTTATTCCTGGAGAAATGATCCATGGAACTACATTCTCAACCAATTTAGATTGCCTAAAATCAAATCTTGGCAAATTCCTTGACAACGTGGGATTCTAAATGCTTCTGATATGTTTTGTCTCCTTATGGATATTTAGAGATTGTAATAGTCAGAGGATTAGAAAAGCTGAGGACTTAGCATATAAATGAAAATGCAGTATATTTAGTTAGTTGTCTTAGAAATTGATACCACCAATGGAAGAGGGGGATCATCTTATATGCGGCTGGTTTCTTGAACTCTTGAAGGTTAAATGAAATCAGAGCATTTAGTCTTCTCTTATATAGACCAAATTTCATTCTCGGGTGGCTGCACAGAAAAAACAAACCAAAAATAAGGAAGAATTTGAAGCCTTTTACAAAGGCTGATCTCTCAAGTCAGATGATGTTATAACCACATTTCAGGCTTGGATACTTGGTTATTTGTGAAGTTTTATCTAGAACTACCTCAAGGTCAGAGAAAGAGCCTGACTTTGGGGACAAGAGATAACCTGTTTCTAAAATTGCTGTGTTACACGGGGGTTGCCGATAGGTTGAAGCTAGCTTATCACAGCTAAGATGGAGCATAGGAACTCAGTTTTCTTTGTAAGGACGTTATTTGTAAGCTTTCCATTTTCCTTAAAGAAGCGAGGAGAGTAGAAATTGAAGTAGGGCAAGAGAAGGACTCAGAAAGAAGTTATGTTGAAGGGTTTCTTGAACATAAAGTAGATTTAGAAGTCATATGAGAGGCAACTTAAGTAGTGCGACCTTCCTGGAGAAACTCAATAAAAAATTATAAGTCAGACAAGGGTGAACTAAACTTGACTGAGTCAAATTCCACAGATGGGGCAATTGTGCTAATTGAGGAAGTCAACTTGAGGAAGATTGGTGCTAAGATGTTGAACTTACTGCATTTTAAAATACAATACAAGGCTGGGTATGGTGGTTCACACCTGTAATCCCAGCTCTTTGGGAAACTGAAGCAGGAGTATTGTTTGTGGCCAAGAGTTGGAGAACAGCCTGGGCAACATAGCGTGAACTTGTCACTAGAAAAAAAAAAAAATTAACCAGGTGTGGTGGCACACACCTGTAGTCCTAGCTACTGAGGAAGTTTATTAACAAGGCAGAAGGATCGACTGTGCCCAGGAGGTCAAGGCTGTGGTGAGCCGTGAGTGTGCCACTGCACTGCAGCCTGGGTGACAACGTGAGACTCAAAAACAAACAAAGAAACAAATAAATAAAAACCAAGAAAAAAAATACTGTAGCTCCCCTTCCTCACCCTTCCTGTGCTCCCATTAACCTTGAGACAAATATGCATAAAGTTTAGGAAAGTGGTTTTCAAACTTCAATATGCTTAAGAATCACTTGGAGAGCGTGTTAAAAATACAGATTCTCAGGTCTCCCTTTTATCTAAATTCTGAGTAAGCCTATCAGGGAAGAGCCTAGAAATTTATTCAATTATATTTTTGAAGGCCTCGGTGGTTCTGAGGCAGATGGTCCACTGGCCACATTTTGCAGACTCTCCAAAGATCTTCCAGTACTTAAGATATTCCTACTAGAGGGTCTAACCCTTCAGAAAGACCACAAGATCTTGAACTGAAACGTTTGTTGGAACTGAAGACACCGTAGAAAGGATATATCGTTGAGTCTTTTTCTTTCTGACAAAAACTTGGATAGAAGGGCAGAACTGGTTGAAGAATAGGATTATTTCAGAAAAATGGAACCAGATTTGTAGACTTGGATGGATTTGATGGTTGCCTAAGAATTTGCCAGTGAGGTATCTGGGTTCTTTTGGTCTCGTCAGTGCCTGGTGTATAGGATGGCTCAGTAATTATTAAATACACTGAGTTAGTCCTGATAAAGCTATTTCTGATGGGCGTCTGCAAATCCAGCACTGAAAATGTTTTGGCCAACTTAAAGAACAGTACAACTAGCCCCAAGGTGATCTTCCCTAGTTTTCTTGATATGAAGAAACAGATATCCCAGTGACTAAGAGAGGCACAATTATTCCTGAATCCAGCATGTTCTTTACACATTATACGATTTTGAAAAATTGGTCTTGTCACTTCATGGAACTAAAGCTAGAATAGCATCTGAAGTTTATTAACAAGTAACTCATCGAGGTTATTTTGAGGTAATTAAAAATAAACCTAGCATTTAAGGGGGACTGAATAAAAATAATGAGTAAAGGAAAAGGAAGAGAAGTAGAGAATTAACTTTTATTGTGCTCTTAATATGTGCTACATATTTTACAAATCTTGTATTATCTTTAGGACTAAATGTCTTAATAACTTTTTCAAGTCATAGAATCTAATTAAGAAAAGAATTCCTACCTAGGATAAATCCTGAATGTCAATTGATGGCAAGAGGGCAAATACTTCAGTGTAAGGGTTTCTGTCTCCCAAAGATGAAGCATTCCCTAGAAAGATAGGGACTTTAAGCATACTGGACAATGTAGCTACGTGAGTTGTTTGGTTCTTAATGGAGTTATGAGCATCTCTAAGCTTAAGCCAAACTATAATCAACAGTGATCTACATTTGTTTTAATTTACCTTTCTGGTTGAATCCAGAGCTTTCCACTTGGCCTGTCTGCATTCATTTGTGAAAAAGGCAAATATTGATTGTAGATGCTATCTAATAGTTTTGAGGGATTTCTTTTCGTGACGTGGGTTAGAGAACGATGACAACATTTCTATCCTTTCTCATTGTCATTGTTGGGGGACTCAAGTGGAGGCTGGCATAACAGGGAGTGGCCAGAGAGGATTTGAGTACTGGCTATGCATTTGGGCTACACAGCGTTAAGATTGTATTCAATCTAGAGATTCCATAATGCTATGATTCCAACCAAAGTAAAGACGGCCTCTTTGTTTGGAGGAAATGCAGAAGTTAAAGCTACTGTAAGAAGAGGAAGAAAGAAAGTCTATTTTAGAAGACAGTGAAAATGAAATGATATACTAGGGTTATTCCTAAGTACAGATTGCTGTATGTACCCAACAAGAGATTAGAGGGGGAGAGGGATAGAGGGAGAAGAGAAAAAAAGGAAAAGAGGGATCCCCTGTGTAGGTACATCAAGTATGATCAGAAGAGTCAGACCAATTCCTTCAGTGTGCTTCTTACTGGAAAGTTAGCGCTCAGCAAAGCCATTTGCTTTCTAAGTGCCAATCAATTTGTCTCCCTAGCCATGTTCACGCTGCTGGGCAATGCCAATGGGGCTACCTGCGCCTTTCCATTCAAGTTTCAAAACCAGTGGTATGCAGATTGCACGAGTGCTGGGCGGTCAGACGGATGGCTATGGTGTGGAACCACTACAGACTATGACACAGATAAACTATATGGATATTGTCCATTGAAATGTAAGTAGCTATTTCCTCAAGAAAAGTTGGGCATGTTTCATCTGGCATGTGAGGGCAAGAACTTGCACTTGTCTAGAGCATTTTCCCTAAAGTTATTTCACATATATTCTCGTCATATCCCACCACAACCCTTTGCAAACGTGAATGGACCCATTTTGCAATGGAGAACGCTATCCACGTTGGCTGAAGATGAAGACACCGAGTTTTTGGGCTCTCAGCCCTGGGCTTTTTATATCTAGTATTTAGATCTTGCTAAGAAGACTAGACTGCACCTCTGCTACCTCAATGTTCACTGAGATCATCCTGAGAAGACACTACACCCCCATGGTACCAGCATTCCCTATATTAAATGACCTTCTTGTTTTTACCAACTCCCAGTTATTTTCTAAGACTTTAGGGCCAATTATGGTATATAAAATGTAGTATACTTAATGGTTGAGGTAGGCTGCTATTATTCCCTCACCCCCCAAATGCTTTATATTTATGAAACCATAGATCAAAAACAGGATTCAACTGAAGACACAGGCATGAGGTTTGATGAAGAGAGAGACATGAGGAGGCTCTTAGATTCTGTGTCAATGTCATAATGAAAATGACTCCTCATGGCAGAAATGATAGTCATGATAATGCTTCTTAAATTAATTTAAGAAGAGTGTCTTTAATTTAACACATCCAAGAACAAATGGAAGTGGGTAGTTTATGGCTGAAAGTCTTTTTTTTGAGTCGGAGTCTCACTTTGTCACCTGGCTGGAGTGCAATGACACAATTCGGCTCACCTCAGCCTTGACCTTCTGGGTTCAGGCAGTCCTTTTGCCTCAGCCTCCTGAGTAGCTGTGACTTATGGGCATACACCACCACACCTGGTTAATTTTTTGATTTTTTTGTAGAGACGAGGTCTCACTATGTTGCTCAAGCTCATCTTGGACTCTTGGGCTCATGCAGTCCTTCGCTTTGGCCTCCCAAAGTGCTGGGATTAAAGGTGTGAGCCACCATGCCTGGTCATTGAAGGTTTTCTTTTTTTTTTTTTTGAGTTGGAGTGTCACTCTGTCACCCAGACTGGAGTGCAGTGGCTGCTCCCGGCCACTGCAGCCTCGACCTGCTGGTCTCCAGCGATCCTTCCGCCTCAGCCTTCCAAGTAACCGGAACTACAGGCGCACGCTACCATACCCAGCTAATTTTTGATTTCTTGTAGAGATGAGATTTCGCCAAGTTGCCCAGACAATTCTCGAACCCACAGGCTCAGGCAATCCACTCACCTCGACCTCCCAAAGTGCGGGATTACAGGCTGAGCCATCGAGCCGGCTGAAGGTGTTTTAAGAATGAAAATTCAAGCTTTATTGCAATAATGCAAAAGAAGTGGTAGTACATTAAATTAGTGGGAAGGTACCAGGACAGATGAATTCCTAGTAGCCTTCCACAATCTGTGAATAGACAGTGCAGCAGGTTTTAGGTGAGAAGCAGGGGGACATCAGCGTTGGGAGGCAGAGCTAGGGCTAAGGAAAGAGGAAGAGTTCTTTGCTTCACTTTCCCGTCACAGACACCCTCTTCCTGCTGCTAGGTGTGACCTTTCTAAATTTCTAACCACCTCCCCAGCCCCCACCTCTCGCCTGCTATTTCCGACCAGATCAGAGCAGCCCCCGGTTTCCTGGTATCATCCAGAACTCTTTCTCCTGCCTCCCTGCAAAGGGGTAGGGAAGGGGAAGAGCATGGATGTGGTCAGGGATGGTTGTGAAACTGCCTGAATTGCAATGGCATCACTTGCAACTCAACTTTTGGGACCACGCCTCCTCACATGATCACATGATTCTAAGTAAAACAGTCCAGCTTGCAAAAAACAGTTTGCCAAATGAAAGCTCGGATTCGAAGAATTGTGCTTATTTATCTTTTTTGATTTCTAATCCCTAATCATCCTGCTAAAAGTAAATTTGATTCCTCAGCCCATATATTGTTGAAATTGTCTTCTGAGTGCAGTTCCTTCTTTCTGGATGAATAACCACAAAAGCCCAAAGGCTTCCTGTTCATAGTGACACTTCTCCTGGTCTTGACAAAGATGTACTGGCCTCTCTAATATCGACTTTTAGAGTTTTGATTCCGATTAAAGGTTTATAGAGATTGAATTTTTATATTAGACATCTTTGTGTCTGAAACAAATTGAGCTATTCCCCCCCGCCCCCGAAGGTAAAGCAGTACTTGTTTTTCGGTAATTGAGAAGTATCTCTCTCCTTTCCTTAATGGGAATGATGTTTTCTAAATCTGTCTCACGGAGTTTCGTGGGTCCAGTCATAGCATCCCCCACTTAAGTGTTACTGACAAAGGAATTAGATGAATGTGTGGTTTAATGAATGAAATGTGGGAGATGAAAGGAAAGTCACTAATCACAAAGAAAACTCACAGCCTTGGATATTCTTGAATATGTGTTAGAGTGATATCTTGAGCATGTTCTTTGGAATAACTTTTGCATCTTGTCCCTTGCAATTTATGTCTTCGTTGCCAAATTATGCATTATTTTCCGCTAAATGTAACAGTACAATCATCACAGAAAATTTTTTTAAAAACTGATTTGATATCATAGGCATTCAAATTTTAAAGCACATTTTATACATTCAGGCCTTTCCGAATGGGCTTTGTAATCTCCCAATCGATTTCACTTTGTCTTCTTTTCAGAAGAACTTTTTATTTTATGTCAGCCTTAAACTGACAGGTTCAATACACGAAGATGAGGTACCAGTTATTGACCTAGTGACACCGACTATATGCTTTTCATTGTCTGTTGCATTGTTTATTGCAATGTTTTCCTTGTATTTAGACATTTATTTTCAAGTTATCATGAGAACAGGAAAAGGAAGAGACCCTTTTCTCTCAATTCTCTAGAGCTTGCAACTTTGACTTCCAGCATGGGTTGTGTTGGTTTACTGTGAGAATTTAAACTCCTCGGGGAGGTGTTATAGAGGCAGAAAACCTATACATTTATTGAGAAATATTTTTTAATCCCTTGATTTAAAATACAAATTACACTTTCTTTAAGTGAAGAGTCAATTACGTTTTCTTCTTTGGTCATTTAGATTGCTTTCTTCCATTCTTGGGCAAGAAAAGAATTCTCCCTTTTTAATATCTCACAATTTCTTTTTTTGTTGTTTTTTCTTTTCTTCCGAGTTGGAGTCTCACTCTGTCACCCAGATTGGAGTGCAGTGGCCGCTCCCGGCCACCGCAGCCTCGACCTGCTGGGCTCCGGCGATCCTTCCGCCTCAGCCTTCCAAGGAGCTGGAACTACAGGCGTGCGCTACCACGACCAGCTAATTTTTTGATTTATTGTAGAGATGAGGTCTCGCCAAGTTGCCCAGGCGGGTCTCGAACCCGCGGGCTCAGGCAATCTACTCACCTCGGCCTCCCAAAACGCGGGATTACAGGCTGAGCCACCGAGCCCAGCTATCTCACATTTTCTATTATATTATAAACAAAACCTGTAGATTTCTAAAACTAATTGTTTAAGGTATTTTCATCTTCAAGTAAACCCCCAATCAGTCTCATTTGAATGATCTCACTTCTGTAGATATTAAACGTCAGATCATTAGCACCTAAATTTAGCGTTACTAATTCAAACTTATTTTTATGCAAACATAATGATTGTATAGTTTAAACATCTTAGATATGTCTATGCTGTTGCCTGAATCCAATTTTGCTATGTCTCTTCCCCTTTGATGTGTCATAGGGCCGCAAGTTTCATATCACAGTGGGTGGTCCATGTGTGACAGAAAGGTCTGCATTACTTCCTCATTGGATACAAAGCACAATTAGATACAGAGTTAAGAATCACAACAGTGTGACCTATATGCTTATGAAAGCTGTCTGACCTCTTAGCAAACTGAGTACTTCTCAGAAAAATTTGAGAAGTTATACAATCCTTTCTCTCTTCCTTACAAATAAATAAAAAGACTATTGCTTTGCATGGTATCTAAGTAGAATTTTATATTAGCAAAAAGAAAGAAGATACATTTTCACAACACAAAGTATACAAAAATATTTCATTTGTTTAAGGGTAATAGAATTAGATAAAGGTGTGATTTTATGTAGCGGACAAATGGTAAGTCACCAATCACAGAGAAAACTCACAATCTTGGATATCTTGAATACGTGTAACCTCCCAAGCATTTTCTACGAAAAAGGGCTGTAAATAATTCTTCTCCATCTGGATATCATTGACCTATTGTAGAATACATCTCAGTTGATGGAGTATGTTGAGAATCATAAAATAGCAAAGGAAAAAAACTAAGCTGAAATAATTATTTTTTTACTCTGAGGAAATACAAACTAACAATCAGCATTTATTATTGCTAAACTCTTTGCCTATGTTGAATACGTTCTAGCAATAAGAAAATGAGACTTCAAAAGCTAATCATTTATCTGAGGCCACATCCCCAGTGAGTGCAGGGCAGGTCAGCCTGTCTGCAGGAGTCCACGACCTTCCTGCTCTTGCTCTGTATTTCCAAAAAGACCAAATGAGAATGTGCAGATGAAATGTCCACTTGCTGAGAGAAGACATATATTTATTTTCTCTTCTCTCCCCTTCCTTTCCCCCCCCCCCCAGATTAAAGAAGGTGGTCTGGTATTTCTAACCTTTGTCTTTATATTTGCCTTACTTCCAAGCTCCTCTGACCCCAAATGTTCTCCCCCCAAAATTGGGAGAGGAGTCATTCCTTTCTTTCTTTAGCACATGAAAGAAAGTAGATGTGGCTGACTCTTTGAGACTCTCCCACCCCCAACCCTCACTTCATTTCAGGAGTGAAGAAAATCTCATTAGCACTTTAAGAAGCAAAAGAGGCCAGGGTGGTGGCTCACGCCTGTAATCCCAGCTCTGTGGGAGGGCAAGGTGGGAGGACTGCTTGAGCCCAGGAGGTCAAGACTGCAGTGAGCCAGGATTATGCCACTGCACTTCAACTTCGGTGACAGTGAGATCCTGTCTCAAAAATAATAGTAAATAATAATAGTAAAAGAGGCTTGGCATGGTGGCTCAAAATGTAATCCCAGTGCTTTGGGGCTTTGGGGCTTTTGGGGCTTAGGAGGACTGCTTAAGGCCAGAAGTTCAAGACCAGCCTAGGCAGTATAACAAGACCCTCATCTCTACAAAAACATAAACAAACAAACAAACAAATAAATATAAAACTTTATGCTTCAGGTAATAATGCTACTAGGTGGCTTAAAAAATATTGTTCACTAGAAGTGTTTTCTAGCCTAATGCAACGAATTCCACTTGACTTCTTTCCCAGTTGAGGGCAGTGAAAGCTTATGGAATAAGGATCCTCTGACTAGCATCTCCTACCAGATCAACTCCAAATCCGCTCTCACATGGCAACAGGCAAGGAGGAGCTGCCAACAACAGGAGGCTGAGCTTTTGAGCATCACGGAGATACATGAACAAACCTACCTGACAGGTAATGACATGAATGGAAACAAAGTTGTAAGTAAAATCACGATCACTTTCTTTCTATACAATGCAACTTAAGAATAGACAACACAAGTACTTATAGACGCCATGACAGTGTTGGTTCCTAAGCAGATTATGCAGATAATATGGCATCTACACTCTGAAAATGACATCAAGGTGACAAATAGGTCTCATCTTATGAGCCAACTCTTGGTTGTGATGGTCTCCAGAGCTAAGAAGGATTCTGTGGACTAATCTGGATGGGCTCAGAGTAAAAGATGCCACAATCAATTCATGATTTTTTTTTCTTGGATACGTGGCAGTGGTACCATGCTGGTCAAGCAGTCACTACCCAGGTCTAGCCTGAAGCCAAAGGTTTTTCATTAGCACCCTAGAGTTCAAAGTGATAAAACGAAACGCTGCCATGACCGGCAAAGACAAATCAAGGGCTTCTCTGAAACCCTTTTGTCTCTCATCTCTCTAAATTTCAGACTCAACTTGTTTTCAGGTCTTATTGATATTCTTTCCATGATTTTTTTTTTTACATCTGTCCTTGTAAGAATGTGAAGATTAAAAGGGCTAATGTTTGCTTAAGAAGGGAATAACTGTTTTAGCTTCCAAAATATACACTTGGGGACTCAGAGAGATTAGGACCAGAAATTAATGTGAAAGCAAAAGCATCACCATTTCCTTGCCTCCAAAATCCTCTCCCTTCAGCTGATGTGGACACTGCTACTCACTAATGTGTTTCTATTCCTATGAAAGCCATGTTCATAAAGCCCTGAGTGGCTTCTCAATTCCCAACATATAATTAACAAAATGCCTTTGCCTGACATTCAAGACTGTCATCTGTCCACCTACGACTGTTCTCAGGTGTGCATTTTTCAATCTTGACAAAAGAAAAGTCTTGTGCTCCTCACTGGGTCTCCTACACTCTTACCCCCACATCTCTCCCTGCGCTGTTTCTTTTGCCTGGAATTCCCAGCATTTTATACAGTCGGAAGGCAATGCTGTCCCTTTCCACCTGCGTTTCTCTTGTTTGCTTCTTACCACTTTTATAACAGTTACTGTCATAGGTGTCTCACTGCCCCTAGAAGGCTATTAATATATTAATTCGGTACTTTTTACCCATCCATGCATGCATCCATTACACAAGATATCTGGTACCTGTGTGCCAGGCTTTATGCTGGATCCCAGGGACATCAAAACTGACCCTGTCTTTTCCACATGGAGCTTAAAGTTAACAGGGAAAACAGACATGAACAAGAAAACCAACAAATGAATAACTACACATGACAGTAAGTGTCACCCAGAAAACAAACCAAAGTCTGGATGGAGACTGGATCAGAGGAGTAGATGGCTGAAAACGAGGGGTGTTGTGTGAATATCTGTGCTCCCTCCTTCCCCTAAGGAGGTTCACACAGAACCTTCCAAAGAAGAGAGTCTCGGTGAAGGTTTGCTGACTGAAAAATGAGGTTGCAGCAAAATGAAAGTGATTACTTAGATATTCTGCCTCATGTTTGGACCACTGGACTGGGAGGTTTGTTAAAGTCAAAAGGCCCAGGCCAGACCCTGGCGATTCCAGATCAGTAGCTGCAGGACTCAGGAACCCGCATTTTATTAGCCTCTCAGGTGCTTCTAGGGCAGGTGGTTGAAGGATCATGTATTTTTATTTCTAGGTACCAACATCAGGTAGCAGGGTGTGCGGGTTAAAAGCATAGACTCTGAAGCCAGGCTGTCTAGGTCCCGGTTCTGTGAAACCAGGGGAGCTTGAGGGGATTTCCTGAGGCATCTGTGCCTCAGTGACTTTTGTTAAAAGGGATAATGTGTACAAGCCAACACAAGGACTGAGCACATCTCCCAACCTTGCCTCATTCCCTAGTACTTCCCTTTTTCCAGTTGTTTTTTCAGTTGTTGATATTAGCCCTTCACCAACCAGAACACATGTCTCCTATAAGCTATTTAGAAGGAGGCTGAGGATAGGAAAACAATACGGTCTCCCTGTGTGCATTCATAAACGTATATAGGATTATACCTCAGTCTGCTCAATCATTCTGTTTTGTGTTGGTCTTTGGGACCCTTCTAATATCGGGTCAAAGAATCAGAGAAATTCATTCTTATAATCTTGTATTTAAAATAAAGAGAAAGCGAAGAAAGCACAGACAGAAAGAGAAGAAAATAAATTCATGCAGATGATTAAGAAATAAGAAGATAATTCAAGGCATTTCTGGGGTTATCCATACACACTTGCATGAATGAGAGAAACATATATCAGAGTTGAAATTGAGGCCAGGTGGTGTGTAGTGTGTTGCTCTGTGGGTTCTCGGCTTCACCTCAGAAAAAAATTTCAGAGCAAATCCAAAGTATGGTTTAAGAAAGGATTTTTTAGGAGGAAAAGGGAACACACAAGGAAAACCACAGATGCCTTAAGTGAAAGGACACATGCTTACCTTTGACAAGAAATTTTATAAACTTTTATAACAATGATTAAGCAAGCCATGAGCTGAGAATGGAGGACTGCAGGTATCAGGTCACGAGTTTTGGTGACCATCTCTCTCAACCTTTCAGTCACAAGGACCTTCTAAATAATGAAAGTAGATTTGGATTTTTCTTAGAACATCATGTCTACATGTTTGGGGCAATTCCCTATTGTTTCTATGATTTACCACCCTGGTAGTTCCCCATTCCAACCCACAAAGTGGTCAGGTCTGGTATGCCTGGGCTGCTGGGTGAAGGTCATGTATAGATAAAAAAGATGTCTGGTTGCTAACCCCATCTAAATTTAGACCTGTCTAAGGAAACCTGCCTAACTACCTCCAAGCTATGTTAACTGTGTCTGTCTCAAAATGGTTTCAGTTGGCATGTTTTTTATTTTTTTATTTTTGAATCGGTTTGTGGTCTGTATTATCTTGACTTTTTTGATTTGACTTGTTTTCTGGCTTACTGGAAGCCGAGGGACAGAGCACAGGTTGCCTTTTGCTCTCTTCACCAGCCACCTGGAAGCAAGAGCTGAAATGTGTGGACGGCAGCTTTGCCCACCTACAGACTCATTCCCAGGTCCCCTGTACTCTGCTATTGGACTAGGGCAGCAGGAAATGCTTTCCTAATCAGCAAGGGCTATTGTTTTGTTCCTCAGGAGAGCAGACAGGTCCCAAGATATCCAGAGACTGAGTTCACCTCAGATGCTTACTTGACTCTTATCCTGGCCTCCGGAATTTTAGTCAGCAAATTTCAGCTGGAACCTGGATAAGAGTGACTTGTCTAACAAGATTTGTAGTACTTCCTCCCTTTCTTTAGGTCAAAAATATCATGCATTAGGAAAAGAAAAATCTGAACGGGAATTAAAAGATAAAAGAGAGGAAAGATATCCTCCTTTTTTGGGAGAAAGATACTCATGACATTGGGTATTCATTGAGATATATCGGGAAAGATCTAGAAAATAATGGTGTGAGTAAGTGATTGTGGCCTACTCTATTTTAGATAATATGGCATTTAAATGAAAGAAACAACCCACAAATAGTTACGCTATTTTTTTTTCTTTTTTAAGAGAGAAGGGGTCTCATTCTGCAGCCCAGGCTGAAGTGCAGTGGTGTGATCGTAGTTCACTGCAGCCTTGAAGCCTGGGCTCAAGCAGTCCTCCCACCTCAGTTTCCCAAGGTTGGGATTATAGGTACACAACACCATGCCTAGCTAAATCATTTACTTAAAAAATATTTTGGTAGAGATGGGATCTTGCTATGTTGCCCAGACTGGTCTTGAACTCCTGGGCACAAGCAGTCCTCCTGCCTCAGCCTCCCAAAGTACTGGGATGATAGGCATTATAAAAATAAGATTTTTTTTTTAAATTAGAAATTTTGCTTAATGCCTCATGTTCAGAAAATAACTGAACTGGAGTTCAGCCCTTCTTCCATTTTGTCCTGTCCCTGCCTCACAAAATGAGCAGGGATCTGGTGGTCCCCACAGCACTGACAGGAACCCTTAATTGAGACGTTGGCATCCCTGGTGCTTCAGTCAATGTTTTCCAACTGGCAGTCTTACTTCGTATTATCTGCCAGGGAAATGTTTCTGTCCAGTGCCTATCTGCACACTACCCGAAGCCGATTCATCATCTTCACTTCTGTTTCGACCCTGCACGATGTGAGGACACCCTACTGGCTCCTCAATTCCTGAATCAGACGTGTGACTCCATATGTGCAGGACTGGGATTTACAGAACTGAAATAAGGTGTAGGAAGTGAAAGTTGGCTGGTTTCCCTGATTGTTTTTGCCAGTTTCCTTTGGTACTGCCTGGAAAACAAATTGGACCTCAATACAGAACAGAAAAAAAAAAAAAAGACCAGTGTAATATCGAACTTTCGCACATCTTCTGTCATAACTAAGTTCACATGTAGGTATGTAACCATTTAGAGAATGTATGTAGAAAAGTTAAAAGTTTAGTATGTGGAATTGGTGCCTTGATTGGCAATACTAAAAAATTTCGGTCTGTTTTATAAAATTACAAAAGCACATTAGAGAAAAAAAAAAGTGTGGGAATTGCTCAATTGTTTCAAGGGGTATATTTAATACAAAGTTTGAATTTTGTTTCTAAATCACATCTTTTGCTAACCCTAATTCAACATGGAGTTATTAATAATAATAACAGCAACAATAACTTACATTTTTTGATCACATACTATATGTCAGGCCCTGTTTTTAAAAGAACTAATTAATTTAACTCTTCTAGAAAAGCTTAGCTAGAGCTGGTGAGGAATGTCAAAGCATGGATAATTCCCTTAAAGAGCCATCATCAGATCTCATCATGCCAAATATTGTGATTGAATTGAGGAAGCTCAAACAAAATCTACTTTAGTTCCTCTTTAATCGGTGAATGGTTTGCAACATTGAAAATGTAAATACATTTTTTTCTTAACTGAAAAGTTTTGTTTTTAAATCCTAGGGTAATCCTAATAAAATGCGGATTCCTGAGCCCTGCAGCTACTAATCTGGATCTCCAGGGTCTGGCCTGGGCCCTTTTGACTTTAACAAACTTCCCAGTCTAGTAGTTCAAATATGAGGCAGAATATCTAAGTAATCGCTTTCATTTTGGACATAGCTATAGTTAGCATTTTTGAAATGCTACTTTAAGGATCATTTTTTTTTCTAGAATACCTCTCTGAAAGTATAGAGATAATTATTATTCAAACTAGTACAACTTTTAAAAATTTGTGAAAAAATTCAATGTTTAATAGTGTTTCATAGTGTAATTATTAATATAAAGAATCATCTATGATACTGATTACAGATTACTTCTAAGGCACATTCTGGTAGACAGTTGTCTCTCCTCTGGACAGTTTATAAGCTCTATTTGCATGGATGCAGTAGGGCAACATTTCTTGGTTTTTTTAAATTTATTCTAAAAAGACATAATAATGATGATATCGTACTCAAAGTAATTTTAATTCCTACAACTACATGTAAAGTAATTAATAATAATTTATAAGAAAATAATTGCGTCTTTGCCTGGTGCTGAACAAATTCATGGCAATGCGCAGATCCCATGATCTCTAAGACACGCTTATAGAATTGTGAAGCAATAACTGTGAGGTATGATTTTTGGCACTAAGTCGCTGTGCCCCCTCATTCATTTGAAATAGGTGACACGAGTGTGTGTGTATATAAGCTAATAAAATATTGGGGAAAATTTTAGCAACTTTGAGCTGGTTCTGTCGGTTACGTCAGAACAACAGCATCTGAGCTTTCGTGTCGTAGGAATCTGGGTTCAAATTTCAGCTCTGCCGTGTCACTTGAATCCTCAGTTTTCTCATTTACAAAACAGAGATGATAATATTTAATTCATAGTTTGTGAAGACCAACCAGTACTCTGAATTTAGTAAGTGCTTAATAAGCAATACCTCTTAGCACTGAAAAGATTTGATTGGGAAATATAGCCCATAAATAACAGTCAACATAAATGGGTCCATGTATGTTTACCGGTATGTACACATACTTGAGGTGGGTAGTTATCAAAACCAAAGGATAGTTTTCTTCTTAATTAATTTAGAGAATTTAGAAAGAACAGAGAATTCTTATCTACAGTTTTAAAAAACTGAGTGTTTCACACAGGAGTGTTGAGGTCTGGTTCTTCTGGTTTGTTTGTTTTCTAACATCCACGTTAGGCCTAGTACAGAGTTAGAAACATTGTAATTATGGTTTATTAACTGCCTAAATAAAATGTTGTTCATGCTAGCATAAACATTTAGTATTTAATACTTAATTATCATTTTCATGAAGATGAAAAATTGGCTTTAAAAAAATCATAAAATAAAATTCTTAGAATAAGTTCTGAAGTAAGAGGTTGTGTAATATCCAAACAAGAAGCATGCATACAATCCTTGAGAAAGTTTATAGCAGTCAACATGTGGATGGGGTCTGAAGCCTGGTAAACTCTGGTTTGGAAACTTAAGAATCTTACTCGCTTATCTGTGCTCTCTCAGCCTCAGTTTCTTCACCTGTCAATGAAGGTAACAGTTTTATTTATAGTTTTATTTTATTTTTGAATTGTATTTATTTTTAGTTTTAGATTGTTAGGAGAATCAAAGGAGACACGTTAGGCATGATCTGTGCTACTTCCTTCGATTACATTTTGCTTCAAGCGCTTAATTCTGAATTTAGTTTCGCTGTCATTTATGGATGCCAGCTCTGTTTTTGTTTCTGCCTTTTGTCTTATAGGATTAACCAGTTCCTTGACTTCAGGACTCTGGATTGGACTGAACAGTCTGAGCTTCAATAGTGGTTGGCAGTGGACTGGCAGCAGTCCATTCCGATACTTGAACTGGTTACCAGGTAGGGCTAAGCCTGTGTGTGATCCAATTAACCCAAATGTAATTCATCTGGTACCGTGAAGACCTTTATTATTTTATTGGCAACTCTCAAATAAAATAATTGGGAGACTTCATCAAACACAGTTCATTTCTTATCTTGCTTTAAAAACCCACCAACTAGATTTGATTACATGAAAACTGTAAGGTTAGAGTAGCTAGCTTCCTGAGATAAGGATTTGTCTTCCGGGATTATCACACAAGTCAATATAGGTCTTTATTTAAGTATAAATTCTCTTGATTTGCTAGGTATTATATTCAAAAGCAAATTTTGAAGCTATTCTTAAACATATTTTACTAAATATACTAACAGTGTTGTTATTGTATGCTTAATGTTCACCTTCTTTGAAAGGATTATCTGACATCTATTTGTAAAGTTTGACAAGGTGCTTTCAACTTTTTGTATGACTGACCCTTGACTCTTTGTCACAGTTTTTTTTGTTTTGTTTTGTTTTTTTGAGTTGGAGTCTCACTCTGTCGCCCAGACTGGAATGCAGTGGCCGCTCCCGGCCACCACAGCCTCGCCTGCTGGACTCCTACGATCCTTCCACCTCAGCCTTTCAGTAGCTGGAACTACAGGCGCGCGCTACCACGCTTGGCTAATTTTTTTGATTTATTGTAGAGATGAGGTCTTGCCAAGTTGCCTGGGTGGGTCTCGAACCCGCGGGCTCAGGCTATCCACTCACCTCAGCCTCCCAAAGCGCGAGATTACAGGCTGAGCCACCAAGCCCGGCTCTGTCATAGTTTTTTGAATTTTGTAATCTTCTAGTTAAAAGTGCTAATATATAGAATGAATATTTATAATATTCTAAAAATGCTATATACACTTTTAAAGAATTTTAAACATATATTTACAACTACATACATACACATTATGAATTTAAGTGAACTGAAATTATTTGGGGTTGAAGAATTTTTCACGACAGTGTTTTGAGTAGTGAGATGTTTACAATATTGCTGTCACTATGATAGTGATTTTAAGGTCCACTTTAACACCATTTGTTCTTGTTTTTCATCTAATAGAGTTGGATAAAAAATACTATCTCAGTCACAGATTATGATATTCCATATTAGCACACAATTCAATAGTATTTTTCTTGGTCCATTTGTAGTTTGTAGAAAAATGGGGTCAAGGATAATAAAAACTTTAAAAGCTTTCTAATTTTTTGGAGAGCAAAAAATACTGTGAACTAATTATTTCTATGTTTTCCTAACATACAAATAATAGAGTTTAAAAGGAGAATATTTATTAAGTGCAAGTTTACCTATAAAGCAACTATTCAGAGAAAACAAAAGACCAATGATGAAAATGTTTCATCTTATTCACCAATACCAACTGGTGTTGGTAGCTGCCTGAGTCATATTTGGGATGGTCCCAACCCCACTCTCCTACCCACCCTAGGGCCAATCTCGTGTTTTTAGGAAAGAGTGTAATGAATGATGAATGAATGATGTCTGTCGTAGGTTTGGGAAAGGAGAGTAGTAACATGTTGGTTCTTTTTTTATTTGTTCTACTATGGGTAATACTGATATGATGTTCTTTCATACAGACTTTTTTCCTTTCTTTCTTTTGAGATGGGTTCTCACTCAACAACCTAATCCATTAGTAGTCTTTAATTAATAGGTAATGGAGTGCAGTGGTGCAATCATAGCTCATTGCAGACTCAAAACTCCTGGGCTCAAGTGATCCTTCTGCTTTTAAGCAGCTAGGACTACAGGTACGCACTACCACGTCCAACTAATTTGTGTGTGTGTGTGTGTGTGTGTGTGTGTGTGTAGAAACAGAGTCTCACTGTGTTGCCCAGGCAACTAACTCCTGCCCTCAGTGATCCTCCTGTCTTGGCCTCCCAAAACTGTAGGATTACCGGCATGAGCCATTGTGTCCAGCAATCAGACTTCTTTTTTAAAGCCACGAAATGGTTTTTGCATTTGACTTAGAAAATTAAACTCTTCATGTTCTATATTGACTTACTATATTTTAAAAAATCTTGATAAACTAATATTCCACATAGATGCTACAACATGAGAGAGAATTTTTAGAGGAATATTTTGGTTTAAATAGATTAGGTTGTTCTTTGAAATTCCATTTTCAATGCATACCTTCAATGAGAAATTGATGGAGGTTTAGCTGCTAAAATGGTTAGCAGGGCTGTTCCTGGAGTCTTGCATAACAATCAGCTCTATATTCTTCTGGAATACAGGAAATAAATACTACTGCAGGGGAATATAAAATATGGTTTTCTTGTGGGTGAAGATTTAATTTGTCTGCCTATCCATTTAATCAAATTCAATTGGAAAATACCAGTTGGGCTCAATCAGATTATTAGACAATTATAATAATTTATTATAGGACTAGAACTTATTCTTTTCTTTTTTGCTAAATTATTGGGCATTTTATTTATTATTCAATCTTAGGGTGCTGGTTATACTATTTAACCACTTGCATTCTACAAGTTCAGTGAGAAAATTTGGGGGTTAATTTTGAATGAAGATAAAGAATGGAAGAGGAATATGATTGGGAAAGAAAAAGAAATACTCTTTTTTATTAAACAAATTCCTGAGAAATAGATGCAAGATTAAATTACCTTCTGAAGTAGCGTGAGAATTTCTTCAAACTAAAATTAGAAAGAGGTTTTATATAAGTTGTTCAGTCAAACATTCAATTGAGTAACTACCAAGTAAGGCATCTGTTAAAATATATTCACTTTTGAAGTGAGGATATTTTACATAAATGATATACAAGTATGAATACAAATGTATAATACCTATTAATTAAAGACTACTAATTGATGTCTTAAATTGATAGAGGTGTTGATAAATACGTCAGTTACTAATTTATACATTAACTAATTACTAATAGGTATAAAATGTATTACTGTTTCTTTTTATCTTGTTTAATTTATTTTTAAAAATTTATTTTATTTTAAAGATGTGGGGTACAATTCAGGATTAGGTATACAAGTTATTGTGCAGGTAAAGTTTAGGCCTCCCTTTGGTCCCCACTTTGCCTGGCTTGAAATCAGGTACCCTTATTAATGTTATGTGCTCTACCCGCCCCTCCTGGCAGTTTCCAGCTATTGCCAATCCCTTTCTTATAGTATTATGGTAAATGTATTATTGTTTTTTAAAAGCTTTTTAGTAATACTGATACCTTATCTGTTAGTTCAGCTATCCTGTTATACTGTTAGTATACTGTTAGTTACAGTATCAACAAATTTTAAAAATATGCTCATGCTTACTACTAACAATTTTTTTCTTTGTGTGGTATTTAAATAACCTTCAGATTTTTCTGATGAAGACTTTATGGAACAGGTAATATGATTTCCATCTTGTAGGAAAGGAAAGTAGAGTTTGGGCCCAGACTATATACATGCCCAAGGTCACAAAGCAGGGTTATAACAGAAAGTGACTCTTTCAACCTGCCTTCACGTAGGTAATGGAGTCAGCTTTTGAAGCACTGATTTTAAAATCATACGGTATCAGAAAAGCATGGGAAATGTGGATATCAATGTCCATATCCATTGTATCAGCAATGTTGACTCTATCTCATTCTTTAATCCGTTTCCAGTAAGAAATGGATGAAGGGTTGCCTGCTAAATGAATTCTCCTCTAGGCTGAATCGAAGATCTTGCTTTCATTCTGGAAGCAGGGCATGTTGGCCTTCCAGCTCTCCCTTCCAGTGGCTTTCTCTGCGTCCACCATCTTTCTCTCCTGTCTCTTCTCTAGTTGGAGAAGGTTTTCCTGTGTTCACAGATTCTCTAGCCTGGTCCTCACAGTTAACTTTGACTTTGTTTTTTTGGGTGGATATTTAATAATGTTTAATATGGCTGATTGGCAGCATCATGCATTCTTTTTGTTAGGTACAAATGATATATATGATACATAGTACATCTATATGATATGTAATATAACCCAGTCATGACAATTGTTCGAATTTTAAGGTGTAGCTTTATTAGTTGATAGTGGGTGGAGAAAATATGTTGAAGAGGTATACTTGTATAGTCAACGTTTTAGGTATTGAAATGATCCAACAATAAGAAAGCAAATAGATACCCGTCATGTCTTTTGCTCTGCAGTCAGTAGATATTTATTTGTGAATGTGTAGCAAAAGACAGAATGGGAATCCATTAAATCCCAAGGATGAAGATGTGAAACTGGGGGGCTATCCACTTGGAATACCTATAGTGGTCCCGTTTTAACTTTTCCTTTTCCTCAAAGGAAGTCCATCAGCAGAACCTGGAAAAAGCTGTGTGTCACTCAATCCTGGGAAAAATGCGAAATGGGAAAACCTGGAATGTGTTCAGAAACTAGGCTATATTTGTAAAAAGGGCAACACCACTTTGAACCCTTTTGTTATTCCCTCAGGTAAGTAATCTATGTGATCCAAAGTGTGTAGTTTGTTAGATTGGAAAGATAAATGTCATTACAGCTTAGTTGTGACGGTGTGAAGTGATTCTGTAGGTTTTGTTGATAAGTTGTATGGTAAACTTAATGATATTCCTACAATATCTAGTTTTGTTGGTTGCTAACATTTTCTGAGTGTGCTTTATGATATTCTTACAATATCTAGTTTTGTTGGTTGCTAACATTTTCTGAGTGTGCTTTCGTGATTAGGCATTGTGTAAAACCTTTGACACGAATAAGAATTTGTTCTTATCTTCACAGCAGCCCTATGAGGTAGGTATTATGATTTACATGTTATAGATAAGGAAAAGATATTCAGAGGATATATAAAACTTTCACATTGCACAAAACTGGAATCCAAGCTGGGAAACAAAAATTGGGTTTTTTTTGTTTCTTATTTTTTGAGTCGAGATCTCATACTCTGTCATCTAGGCTGACGTGCAGTGGCACGATCATGGTTCACCACAGGCTTGACCTCCTGGGTTCAGGCGATCCTCTCTCCTCAGCCTCTGAGTAGGTGGGACTACAGGTGTGCACCACTATGTCCAGCTGCTTTTTTAAAAAATTTTTTGCAGACATGAGGTCTTGCTGCATTGCTCAGGCTGATCTCAAGCTCCTGGCCTCAAGCAATCCTCCCTCCTTGGCCTCCCATAGTGCTGAAATTATAGCCATGAGTCACTGTGCCCTACGTTATCTATAAACACGTAAACCAGAGCTTGGAAGAGCACATCTGAAATCAAATTATGCAGCATACATGATAGACAACCCCTTGGGCAAGAATTCAACCTCATGCCCTCATATCCTGGTCTGGAGCTGTACTGTCTGACTCAGTAGTGGCTAACCACATGTGACCATGGAGCCATGACATGTGGCTAGAGGAACCAATAAGGAAATCCCCTTCATTTCACTTGTGTTGGTCATTTTCACACTTTCAAATATCTTTAAAGTTCATCTGTTTGGTTTTTGAAACACTCAGCATTGGCTTACATTATTATTTTCAGTCTGCTAGGCAGCAAAATTAAAATCACCCACCAGAGGGCTCTGGAACTATACTGTCATTTCTCTTTCTTTTTTCTTTTTGTAGCCACTGGAAGTGTATAGAACCTGAAATGTATTGAGGGAATATACTTTTTAAAAATATATACATTTTTTCTATTACAAGAATACAGTGTTTGGGCATCATGGCTGACTACTTACTTGAATGACCACTGTCATTCAATGACAACTCAGCCAATGCTGAGTGCTTCAAAAACTTCAAGGACAGTTTGTGGGCACATTACTTTCTAGAAAGTGGCCTTAAACAAAGGTGTTTCAGATACTCTCTGCCTTTAAGGGAAAATGGGACCAATTCATTAAAAGAATAACAAAGAAAGGTCCCCTATATTGAACATTTACCAGGGCAGTCATTTGAGAATATTTAATATAAATCTTAAATAAATCCATAAATTTACTTTCATTTATTAATATAGTCCCTCTCTAAGCAAGTCATGTTGCCAAAGTGCTATTTGAAATAGTATTCATACAATAGTAATAGTAAGCTGCTGTATATCAAATATATGTCAGTTCTTTTTCTTGACACTCTCGGTACACATACACATGACAGGCCCTGTGCCAGGTTCAAGGGCATATAGAGATGAATAAGGTGAGTTTCTGCCTTCAAACATCTTCACCATCTCTTTCCCCAGTTCATTACTGCTAAAGCAAATTTTTGTAGTGTATAATGAAGAATTATGGGCCAGGCACAGTGGATCATGCCTGTAATCCCAAAACTTTGAGAGGCTGAGGCAAGAGGATTGCTTGAACCCAGAAGCACGAGACCAACCTGTGCAATGTAGCAGGACCTTGTCTCTACAAAAATAAAAAAAAATTGACTGGGCATGGTGGTGCCTGTAGTCCCAGCATCTCGGGAGGCTAAGGCAGAAGGATTACCTGAACCCAGGAGGTCAGGGCTGTGGTGAGCTGTGATCATGCCATTTCACTCCAGCCTGGAAAAACAAGTGAGATCTTAACTCAAAAAACCAAAAGATTATGCAACTTGACCCTAATTATTAGTAGCAACAAAGAGGATGCTGACCACTGACTTGATTAAATAATAATTTCATGTTGTTTGTAATTTACAAGGACACTATCTGTATTGTTTAGTAGTTCAGAAGAACACAGGTTGGGTAGCTTAATATTAGTATTAGTGTTATCAAAATTGTTTGCATGTATGGATACTTTGGTTCATGTGATATGACTTCCCAAAGATCATACAACGTGTGGCAAATTCAGGTTTTACCTGAAAGACGTCTAAATCAGAATCCCTCTCCTAGCCACAAGAGCACATGTCAGTTTTAGGGGGTGAGTAAGTAGTAGTGGATCTGTTCTGAGACACAGGTGACTGGCTCATGTGGCTGTAGTGGTGGAGGCTCCCTGGGGCCGCTACTCCCTGTTTCCACACTGTCTGTCTCATGCCTGCCCTCTGAGAATGACCTTCCTTTGAAGAATGACTGACTCTCTATTGTCCATTGAATAAAGGTACACTGCAATCTTTTAGGGAATGTCTTATGTATCAAACCTTCCAGGAGTTCAGCATTGAAACAGTTCATAACAGACGCTTAATATAGGTTTGCTAGAAAAAAGTAGATAAAATTAGATCATCTATTGTATCTTAGTGTAGTCTTGTTGTAGGTATTTTTTTAAGGAGATTTTCTGTGTTACTTTGCTTTAAAGTAAAAACTGGGTTCTTGTGCTCTTATTTATTTATCTATTTATTTATTTTTGTGTTGGAATCCCACTCTATTTCCCAGGCTGGAGTGCAGTGGCATGGTCATGGCTAACTACAGCCTCGACCTTCTGAGCTCAGGTGATCCTTAAACTTCTGTCTCTCAAGTATCTGCGACTACAGGAGTATGCCACCATGCCCAGCTATTTTTTTTGAAATTTATTTTTGCAGAGATCAGGTCTCACAATGCTGCCCAGGTTGGTCTCAAACTTCTGGGTCCAAGCAGTCACCCACTTTGGCCTCCCAAAATGCTGGGATTACAGGTGTGAGCCACCGTGCTTGGCCACTTTTGCTTATTTAGTTCTAAAAACAAAATAAAATGTCTCGTCTACCTTTTATGACTATATCTAGCAAATAATGAAATATAAGTATTACCTTTTTTTGCCTAATAACCTGAACTGTTTCATATATATAGAATGATCAAAAAATATTGTTACAATTTTAAACAAATCTTCTCTTTTAAATGCTTCCGACCCTCTTTTTTTTTTTCTAGAAAGTGAAGTACCTACAAACTGTCCTAGTCAGTGGTGGCCCTATGCAGGTCACTGTTACAAAATTCACAGAGAGGAGAAGAAAATCCAGAGAGATGCCAAGGTTGCATGTAGAAAGGAGGGTGGCGACTTAGCAAGTATCCACACCATCGAGGAATTCGATTTTATCATCTCGCAGCTAGGATATGGTGAGAAACTTTACACTTGATTCTAATACCTGGCCCTAAGTCTCTCCCCTCTCCACCCATCTTTGAAAAATTTAATCCTAAATATCAAATGTAATACGGTTAAGTTAATTTAATGAACAATTTAATAAATTTAATAACATGCTCATCAATGCCTACGATGTGAAAATTGCATAGTAATTTAAAGAAAGCTTATCACTAAAAGATAATTGAATTTATTTTTCTTTACTATGTAATCCATTTATGTATTTTTTTTCCTTATTTATTTATTTATTTTAAAGAGGTAGGGTACAATTCAGGATTAGGTATACAAGTGGTCATCATGCAGGTAAAGTTTGGGCCTCTCTTTGGTCCCCACTTTGCCTGGTTTGAGGTCAGGTATCCTTATTGATGTTGTGTTTCACCCCCCAACTCCACAGCCTCCTGCTACTGCCAATCCCTTTCTTACAGTATTATGGTAAATGTTCAGGGTTTGATTATGAGTGAGAACATGTGGTACTCTGTTCTTTGTTTCTGTGAAAGATCACTGAGGAAGATAGACTCTAAATCCATCCAAGTTGCTGTGAAGTCCATATGTTTGTCCTTCTTTATGGCTGCATAATATCCCATTGTGTATATGTACCACTTTTTTTTTTTATCCAGTCCAGTTTCGATGGGCAGCATGGTTGGCCATGGTTGGTTTTTAAATATAATTTTCCATCTATTATTTGGATTCAGAGCAATCTACCTCAAACTTGTCAACAATGTCTAATTCCTTGGAATTACTTGTGTATATGTGCGTATTTTTTTTATTGGGGGTCCCATAGCTTATCTTTAAGTGAACCATCTCACTTTGGCTTTTCTTTCCTCTATGAATTTAGCCAATGCTGCTAGGGTGTTGAGCAGTGAAAGAAATGGGATTTTTTTCTTTTAAGTGATTAGTGTTGGCCTAAACCTTTTTAAAAAATCCATGTCGGCCTGGTGCGGTGGCCCAAGTCTATAATCCCAGCACTTTGGGAGGCCAAGGTGACAGGATTGCCTGAGCTCACGAATTTGAGACCAGCCTGAACAACTTGGTGAGACCTCATCTCTACAATCAATCAAAAAATTGGTGAGACCTCACCTCTACAATAAATCAAAAAATTGGCATGGTAGCATATGCCTGTAGTTCCAGCTACTTGGAAGGCTGAGGCGGAAGGATCACCTGAGCCCAGCAGGTCGAGGCTGCAGTGGTTGTGAGCGTGCCACTGCACTCCAACCTGGGCGACAGCGTGAGACTCCAACTGGAAAAAAAAAATCTGTGTCTCCATTTTAGGTGTATAATTTTGAAAATACATAGAAAATGTACTCATTGGGGGGAAAAAAAAAAGATGGGTCAAAGGAGCTGGGAATACTTGTCCTGAAGAAGAGTGGGTTGAGAAACGACATAATGATTATGGGCACTCAGCAGTACTTGTTGATTAAATGATTACCATTTTCATCTGCCACTGATGAGGCCGCTGAATAGCTGCAGCTGTTCTTCATTTCCCCCCAGCAAAACAAGAGGAAATGGATGGTGGTGTTGGTGGAAACAGCTTCCTGACACATATTGCCTGGAAATTGACGGGGGTGGAGGGGGGAGGAGAGGAAAAAGCAATGAACAAATAGATGAGAAAAGAAGAGTGTAGTAGCTGAGGAAGAGGTAGAAGACCCTAGAACACTCCTGCTCTTGGAACCTGCTAACTGGAATCCATTCTCTCATTGAGTGTGTTAGACCACGAGACGAGCCAGCGGCAGCCTATTGACAGTTTCTTGACTATTCTATGTCTACCGGACCTGGAAAATTCAGATTAAAATCCAATAATGGAGTCAAAACTGATACATCTGAATAACAGTTACTTAAATTTATCATGACACTTAAAATAGCTAGTAAAGTTTGGAAACGAATTAACATAAAACAGATTAGTTATGATGCTGTAGAACCAAAGGGCACATTTTGCTCTATTCTCTATAACATGGTACAGGAGTAGAAGAAACTAATTATTATTATTATTATTATTATTTTTGAGTTGGAGTCTCACTCCATTGCCCAGGCTGGAGAGCTGTGGCACACTCACGGCCCCCCCAGCATCGAACTGCTCGGCTCTAGCCTTCCAAGTAGCTGGAACTACAGGCACGTGCTACCACGCCAGGCTAATTTTTTGATTTTATTTTTATTGTAGAGTTGAGTTCTCATCATGTTGCCCAGGCTGATTTTGAACTCATGGACACAGGCGATCCACTTGTCTTGGCCTTCCAAAGTGCTGGGATTACAGGCTGAGCCACTGTGCCCAGCCTGAAACTGATATTTTAATTGCTATCATTGTTTTGGGAAGTTGGATGAACAAGCTTAGTCTTAAATTCACCTGAGAATTAGTAAATCTTCTGTTTAAAAAATTATTGATAAGGATTTATTTATTTGAAACAAAATAATAAAGGTAAAACCTGTACAATTAAAATGATTGCTTCTGAAACAAAAGCCTCGAAAAAACTTCTTCAGTTAGTTGAGATGTTATCTTTCATATTAATCACGGAAATGTGTTTCAAGTGGATACACTGAGACCTGTATGGCTATACCAACTCCTACAACCACCCAACTGATAGATAAAAATCCATCTAACACCTTTTGTAGAATCAAGATTGTGCTTAGAAATTGCAAAAGCTATATAGGAAGAGGACAGTTTAGTGAGAAAAATACATATAGGGAAACTCTTAATACTTTGTTATAATTGTGGGGGTTGGGAGGTTTTTTTTGTTTTTGTTTTTGTTTTTGTTTTGTCAGTCTTCAACTGAAATCCTTGAGGGGTCCATGAGGACACTTTGTAGCCTATGTTTGTTGCTCAAAAGATCTTGATTTGCTAAATCAAGTGAAAGGAAAAAGGGATCATCTTGGCAATGTCATTTATCCTCCACAGCACTGGAAACATCTGCTGGGCTTGGCACGAGGCCAGTCAAGATACTTCTCCAAAAGCAAAGTTGAATGACAACTTTTAGGAGGAAGAGACTAAACTACTTAGGGAAATTCTTATGTGGTGTGGTGTTTTCTCTCATTTTCTATCACCACATCATCTTTACAATCCTTTGGCGAGGAATTTTGCTTTGCCACTAAAAGATCATACATCAAGCACTCATATTGAAATTCCCAGTCATGCAAATTAAGCCAATAGTGAATTGTGCGTTCTTTAATGTTTTTATTTAGTCATGTTTATTTTTCAGCCATAAAATTTTAGACTTTCAATCACTTCAACTTTGTCTCACTTTTGTTGTGATATTTAGAGTTTTTTAGAATGATAACTACTTATAAAATCAGTAATGTTTTACATAAAATTTCAAAACAGAATGATCACATTTTAAATCTGTATTGGTTGCTTTGGTTTTAACCTTATTTGTTACTTAAGTTTTGTTGTCATTTCACAGCATTTCATGGTAATGACGACTGCAGATGCATTTGTATTTATAGGCAAATAAATAAGTATCAAATGACAGGAGACTGTCTTACTCCTCAGCTTGTATTTCTTTCAACATATAGAACATTTTCACTATCAATACAGCAATTGATCTTCAACAGAAACACCTAGAATGTTCTTGATAACAACAGCCGGAAAAATAGAAGAGGTTTAACATTTTTATTTTAAAATGTTCATGAGATTTAATAGTAAGCAAATAAATGTATAGAATCAGTTTACCATATTTCCAACAATATGGGTGCAGTTGGCATGGTGAATTATTTGTAACAAAAAATAGAGGGTAATAATGAACCTACCTCAATTTTATTTTTGTAACTCCTAGGAGACAGAATTTTAATCGTGCAACTAAAGAATGCAATCACACCCACAATGTAGAGTATGCTAAACAATTTAAAACTGATGACATGAATGTAGTTGACATCTAAGTCTACAGCATGTAGATCAGATTTATATTCAAGAAGATTATCTGCCATGATAGTGATACTATCAAGGAAGTAGAGCCATGTTGATAAAGAATAGTACCTTGCTTTTCTGACACCCTCCTGACCTTCATTCAGAAAGCAACCTTTGTATATACTACTTCTGTGTTTTTCTTCCCATTTAGAGCCAAACGATGAGTTGTGGATTGGCTTAAATGACATCAAGATTCAAATGTACTTTGAGTGGAGTGATGGGACCCCTGTGACCTTTACCAAATGGCTTCGTGGAGAACCAAGCCACGAAAACAACAGGCAGGAGGACTGTGTTACCATGAAAGGAAAGGTGAAGCCATTGTAATGACTGATATTTAGTAAAAGTCACACAAGGTTTTTTCCTTTTGTCCCACCTAATTGCATGTTTGTTTAGATTGTTTTTAACTCAGGTCAATTGACACGGATCAAAGGCGAACCAAAATTCCGATTATTTTCTTAAGTCTCTCTCCACTAGAAAAAATCACTTTGACTTTGCAAAAGCCTAAACACAGTAGAGAGGTTTTTGAGGGAGCTGGGGGCAGGGAAGAGAGGAAAGAGAACCGAGACCTGCCGAGAATGGTGGCAGCTGGAGAAGGCATCTATGAGTCTTGGAGCAGTGGGAGCCTGACGATGCCCCAGTCAATTGTGCAGCAAAGTCAAATTTTGAGGAGAACCACAAAGGCAATGGACAGAGATTTTTGGCTCAAAGATGAAATTGACTGAGAACTAATACTCTTATTGTTCTTATGCTGGGTTCTCAATGATACTGCACATAAGTGTGCACGTGCACACACCTCCCACCCGCCCACCCCCCCCCCCCACAGATTTAGATACATGGCTTTAATGATCAAATGAGATCTGTTGTTCTACCTTCATCTGGTTGCTCCGAGTTGGTGCAGATCTAGTGAGAACTATTCTGGGTTCCACAGCTTGGAAACTCTACATTTATATCTTTTTTCTGGTTACACGGAGATGTCATATGAAATGATTGCTTCTATGTTTTAAGTGTGACCTTAGTCATTAAATAATTATCATTAAATGATCCTTTGTTAACAGATGATAAACGTGATTAAGAGGCTGGGTTTTGCAATGTAATTTATTACCTCATTTGGGGATAAGAATTGTACCCAGCTGATCTGTAGATATGAATAATAAATGGGTTAATGCATATACTATGCACAGTTTCTGGCCCACATTTATTATTCAATAAAGATTAGTTTTTTTGTCATTGTGGTTGTTTTTATTGTGATTAATCAAAAGTTTCAGAAAAGAGTAGGTGTTGACTCTCCAAAGAACAGGCAGAAGAAACCAGAGAGCATCATGCTTGGGAGGAGGCGAGAAGACAGTGTGGCTGCAAGCGTGGTGGTAGAGGCAGAATGATGGGCAGGAACATAAGCATCGAGGTTCCAGAAACATGTATCATCTCGGAGGCACAAGACCAAAGTTGCAGTTTATAAATATTACTCTAGTTGAAGGCTTGAGTACCAGATTGCAGTGGGTTGAGACCAGATGAGAGATGAGGAATTACACTCAGACAATACAGAAGACATTTTTCAAGATGTTCAGCATCTTGTTAAGGGACGAGAAGGAGAGGTAATATTAACATAAAATCTTTAAGGAGGTGGGAGTGGGTAGAATCTGAAACGAAGTGGAAGGTTGAACCTTGGATCCAGGCAAATACTCATCAATAGAAGTAGAAAGAAGGGAGAAAGGATGACTGTGGTTTCAGGTTTATTTTCAAGTTTGGTGTGTTGGTCAAGGGAGTTTTTTCTGAATGTACTTGGTTAACTTGAAGATAGGGCTGATTGTAGAGACTGCCAATAACGCTGCATGCAAACCTGTGAACAGCATGATTTAAGGACTGACAGCACTTTTAATTTTCTCTCTGAGTTTCTTAAACAACGGGCTGGATGTCTAAGACATAAAACCATACTGGGGCCACAATCTCTTTTTACATATTTGTAGCCAGTGTCAAATTTACTTTCTACATATAAAATGTCAATTTACCCTTTCTCTTAAAAGATGCCATTTTCTCTCAATAACCTTGAATCTTGGTTTTCCTTCTCTAAGGCACAGTAACAAGAAAGTAGCATCAAAGTCCATCAACTCATCATCCTTTATTTCTTTCTCTCTGTTCTCTGCAGGATGGGTACTGGGCTGATCGGACATGTGAGCAGCCTCTTGGCTACATTTGCAAGATGAAATCACAAACACAAGGTCCAGGAATAGTCGAAGTAGAAACAGGCTGCAAGAAAGTGAGTATACACCATATGCAACGACTTCAGATCAGCTAATATCTTTCGATACAGTTGACTTTATTTTTGTATGTGAAGGTGCTTTGTTATTGCTGTAGCCAAATATTTTGACTGTTCAAATCCTAAACCTTCAGTGGTTTATTGTGAGTGTTTGGTGTCACTCTTCTCCCTAAGTTTTCTTTGGGAATTCTCTACAGTTAATATGGGGGTTCATGTGTCCAGATGCTCCTTCCAGAATGTTGTGGGAATTGGAAGAAAGAACAGGCAATAAAATGACACAACGAATGGAGCCTGGTGTGGTTAAGACAAAAGCAGGTCATGGGAGAAGCAGGTAGCGGTAGTCTATGAACCTAGATTGTCTAGAGTGTTTCCAGTAGATAACTTCAAGATGCTGAGAGCGGGCGATCCGTAGTCAGTTTTTTCCATTTATAGTGTTTCTGATGAGACTTCTCCTGGTGGGGATCCTCCTTAGGACATCACTGCAATGGAGGTAGGAAATTCAGCCCCCAACTGGTACCTGTAGTAACTTCATTAAACTGAATAGGCATAAGCCTATTGTGCTTCAGCCTCATCTGTGTGACAGTAACATCTGCCTGCATGTCTTATGCTTCTTTGAGGATGAAGTAAATGGTCTTTGTAAACTAACTTGTAAAAGCGTAAAGGAACTCTGAAAATACAGGGTTGCAGTGATCATTCTCCTGTTTGGTGCTTTTCCACTTCTTTTGAGTAATATGAACTGGAGGCACATTTTCTTCCCAAGAGGGTTATGCTGTGGTCACATGATCTTATAATAAACACCAGAAGGCTGAAAATTTGATATTCTACACCTAAATAGGCCATCGAGACAAATAGAATAGATAACAGAAATTATAGTATGTTAGAGAGATGAAGGTTCTTAGCAACGACCAAAATCTGCTTCTAATTTTTACATTCTGGAAACTTCAGCCCAGAGAACCCATAGAGTTGTTTTACAACCAATGGAGGCAAGGAGAGAACCCAGGTCTCCTGTCCCTAGACCCTGGACTCTGTTTCAGTACCAGGATACTTAGATATTATTTGTCTAGTCATATACATACACAAGAGATCATATATTATTGTAATTTTCTAAAATAGTAAACAACCCTTACATTTTTATTTTATTTTATTTTTTATTTTTATTTTTATTTTTTGAGTTGGAGTCTCACTCTGTCACCCAGACTGGAGTGCAGTGGCCGCTCCCGGCCACCGCAGCCTCGACCTGCTGGGCTCCGGCGATCCTTCCGCCTCAGCCTTCCAAGTAGCCGGAATTACAGGCATGCGCTACCACGCCCGGCTGATATTTTGGTTTATTGTAGAGATGAGGTCTCGCTGCCCAGGTGAGTCTCGAACCCACGGGCTCAGGCAATCCACTCACCTCAGCCTCCCAAAGGCGCGGGATTACAGGCTGAGCCACCAGGCCCGGCTTACTTATTATTTTTATTACTGTTATAAAATTAATCTAAGTTTTATATTTTTTCTATTAATTATCACATATCTACAATGTTGAAGATAATACAATTTCATCAATAAGATGGTAATAATGAAAACAGGAAAATAACAGCAATCCCTTGTCAAATATAGTTACCATTATGTTCTAATAAATTTATGGGATAAATATTATAGTCCTGATTAGAAAGAAGGGGAAATGGAAGCACAGAGAGATTAAATAATTTGGCCAGTTTAAGAACACCTGCTCTAGGCAGCGACTTCCTCAAAGGGCTGGAAAGGCTAGAAACGAAACAAGACAAAACTTACCAGCAAAGAAAGAGAATAACAAGGCAAATGTATTGTTTGAACCTGAGCATGAGGTGGTATAGGGAGTCTCTGAGAATTCAAAACCACAGGCTTGTTGTCATACAGATGTCTGGGATTCAATTTTCTTTTATCTTTTTTAATTAGTTTTTTATTTTAAAGATGTGGAGTACACTTCAGGGTTAGGTTTTCATCATGCAGGTATCCTTGTTGATGAGGTATACAGTTTCCCACTACTGCCAATCCTGCCCTCACCCTCCCCTGGCAGTTTCCCACTACTGCCAATCCCTTTCTTATAGTATTACAATAGTTGTTCAAGATCTGCTTATGAGCAAGAACATGTGATACTCGGTTCCTTGTTTCTGTGACAGATCACTCAGTATTACAGCCTCCAAATCCAATCAAGTCGCTGCAAAGGTCATAATGTTGTCCTTCTTTATTGCTGCATAATATTCCATTGTGTATATGTATCACGTTTTTAAAATTCAGTTTTCAATGCAATGCAACCAGAATGGAAAATCCTAAACCAGGAAATTAACATAAAGTGGTGCAGAGTTGCTGATACTTCTGGATGCCTGACAGATTGAAATGTAAATCCCCAGTATAAAGAAGCTCCATTGTCCAGGCTATAGGATCCCCACAGATGAGTTGGAAACCCCAAATGATCAAATATATCACCAGGATCTTCAGAGGGAGAAATTAATAGATCTGACATGAAAATAAATGTCTTCTAAAATGCTTATGGAAAGAAAAAATGGAACTGAAACCATGGGACCAACCACCAAAATTTATGTAGTGCTTTCATTAGGATGCAATCCAAAATATTTTTGATTTCCATTAAGTTTTTTTGACCCATGAGTTATTTCAGGGCGTGTGTGTGTGTGTGTGTGTGTGTGTGTGTGTGTGTGTGTTGGTAGTGGTGGGAGTTTTGGTGGTAGAGTTTTGTTTGTTTTTTAGTTTCTAAATGTTTGATGAGGTACTATTGATTTTATTTATTTGTTTATTAATTTAGAGTCAGAATCTTACTTTGTCATCCAGGCTGAAGTGCTTGATTTATTTCTTTGGACAATATAGACTTTTTGGCTACTCATTCTTCTGAGTTAAAATTCCTTCTTTCTAGAGTAAATCTTTTGTAGCTTTTTCACTGGGAATCTAGGAGAAGAAAATTCTCTTTGCCTGAAAATATCTTAAATGTCTCCTCACCCTGAATAATAGTTTATCTAGGTAAGTGTAGAATTCTGGTTGAAAACTGTTTTCTGATAGCAATATGTGTATTATTTTATTTTCTCCGGGCTCTTATTTTTGCCACTGGAATTCCTGTTATCACACTAATTCTCTTTCTGTTTTAAAGTGGATATTCTATCACTTCCTTCTGGTTTTTGTTTTTTTGTTTTTTGAGTCGGAGGCTCACTCTGTCATCTAGGCTGGAGTGCAGTGGCACACTCACAGCCACGACAGCCTCCACCTGCTGGGCTCCGGCGATCTTTCCACCTCAGCCTTCCAAGTAGCTGGAACTACAGGTACACGCCATCACGCCTGGCTAATTTTTTTTGACTTATTGTAGAGATGAGGTCTCACCAAATTGCCCAGGCTGGTCTCGAACCCATGGGCTGTGCCTTCCAAAGTGCTGGGATTATAGGTGTGAGCCACCGCACTCAGCCCCTCTGATTGATTTTATAATCATCTCGTTGTCTTTGGCATACTGCAGGTTTACTAGTGTGTGTCTAAATTTGTAATTATTTTGTTTCCTTTGGCATTCAGTATGACTCTTAATTTTGAGGATTCATATCTATCTTTCAGTTCTTGGAAATGATTAGTTATTAATTTTATTCACCACTTCTGAAACTTCTCTTAGGTTGATTTTCAACCTTCTATTTTCTATTGTCTAGGTTTTTTGTCAGCATGTTTTTAAACCTCTTTTCTTATTTCCATCTCTTTCTATGCTGTGTTCATCCAGTTTACTAATTTTCTCTAAAACTTTGCCTACTATATTTAATATGACCATTGAATTTATAACTTATAAATTATAATATAAATATTATATTATATTATAAATATAATATTATATTTTTCTTTTTGATACATTGCCATTTTGGGTTCTAATTTTCCTGTTACTAGTACATAATATTTTGATCTCTTGTTATTGTTTATATATTTCTTATTTTGTCACTAAATCACCTCAAACATGCTTCTTTTTATAGTATTTTCTTCAGAATGTTCTACTATGTTAAATGGTTTACTCTCCCTTAAAATGGGGTCTTCTCATGTGGTTTGTAATATTTGACTGAGTATTAATGCCTATCTACATTCCCACTCTTACTCCCAAATGTCATAGTCTCACATGACCTGGTTTGTAACAATATTTCTGACGTACTTTTGCATTCTGATTCTTTGAGTGCATAAGAGAGTCCCCTTTTGTAGATCAAATATTACTTTAACTTTTTGGCTGTGGATTATCATGCAATGTGGATAGTGTAAACTTGGAACTGTCACACATCTGTAGCATAGACTCGGCATTTATTTTCAAATCAAAGAAATTTTTTCTGGTACCTAGAATCCCAGGCAAAAGATGAGACTATCATTTCTTGGTTCTGTGGGTAAAGTATTCTAGTTTCTCCTTTCACAGAGGTGTTACCCTTAAAGGTATCATCTTTGTACAAGGTTCTCGGTTCTAACTCCTTGTCTCAGGTGGGACAAAGGCCAAATATCATATTCTGAACGTGCATTAATACCACAGCTCCCTGGGCCTTAATCTAGGAGATACTATATCCCTGGGCAATAAGAATCTCAAGTTGTGCTTTCTCCATCAGCTTTTAGTGTTCTCTTCTACTTATTTTTGGTACCAGGAGATTCCACCCTTCTTCCTCTCACACTCTCATATAGGTTTTTTTTCATTTATTGTGATGTTTTCATTTAGCATTTCTGTGTATGGGAGGAGGACCACACCAAATCATGTTGCCTAAATGTAGTAAAGTACTCTCTCTTATAACCAAATAATGTAGCTTTATACTTATCTTCTGCTATTGGCTTCATAGGCAACTAGGTTTGCTATTCCCCAAATTCTTTCCTGTGGTTACCTATTCTGTAACTGAAAGCTTCACCATTCTATTCACTTTCCTCGGTGGGTGACCATTTCACTTCTCCATCAGAAATGGAGAGAATGACTGCCCCCCCATTATGTAGCATATTTTGTCATATAAAGAATAATTGTACTACTGTTCCCTCTCTATATAATTTTCATTGGGTTTCAAATTCTTCAGATTTGTGTTCTTTGGAAATTTATATTGTTTATAAATTAGTTCCATGTAGTCAGAAGAGTTATTAAAATTCTATTTTCTCATAAATATGTATGAGAATCTGCTTATTTCTTCCTTACTTGATAACCTTAATAGGGCTGGAAAAGACATGGCTTTTACTGCTATTTGATTGGACACACACTTTCAACATTTTCAGAAGCAAACCAAACCTGTGAAAATGAGAGTGCCTACTTAACAACTATTGAAGACAGGTAGGTAACTATTTGGATTTTATTTTTAAAAGATGTCAAATCATGAAAAGTTTCAGAAAAGCCCAAGTGTGAACATACTCTAAATTTCTGAGTGAATTACATATGGTCTTGAGGAATGATTTGTAAGGATAGAAGCATTAAAAATAATATCTTTACTTGGACTCTACATTGTAAACTATTTTGCTACTTTCAGTACTAGAAAGCAATATTCAGAACAGTTTACTGATAATAACTTTGTAAATGTAAATTCTAAATCTAACTTTTTTCTGATCTACTGTATGTCAACGTTTTTAAAGCAGGAAAAGTTAAAGTTGTCAGCTCCAAATCCGTTTGTATCTTTATCATCGCCTCCTACAGAAAAGAAGGCAGGGAGATTTACTGAATAATTGATTCGTTCTTTTCATTCTTTCATTCTTTGCTTTGCTTGCTAGGTTAATAGACTCATAGGTCAAGAAAATCACATGGACACAGAGGATTTTATGCAACTTTTGACCTCCAGAGTCCCATCTGTCTTTATGATTTATTTATTTACTCTTCATCTACTTTTTGCAAAGACCTGGATTAGACATAGGAGAACATTTTTAAAAACTTTAAAATATCCTATTTTATTTGCAGCAAAGAGGTAAAAAAAAAGTTGAGCTTTAAGACAATAAATTATATGTATTGGCCTTTCAAGGCAGACCCAATAAAAATGCAGGGGATACAATTGATGTGAAAAGTCCTTTGATAAAATTTGACCAGGCATGGTAGCTCATACCTGTCATCCCAGTACTTTGGGAAGCTGAGGCAGTAGAATTGCTTGAGCCCAGGATTTCAAGACCAGCCTAGGCAACATAGTAAGACCTCATCTTTACAAAAAAGAAAAAAAAAAAGAAAAAATTAGCTGTGTGTGGTGGTACATACATGCAGTCGCAGTTACTCAGGAAGCTGAGGTGGGAGGATCCTTTGAGCTCAGGAGTTTGAGGCTGCAGTAAGTCATGATCATGCAACTATACTCAGCCTGGGTGAGTGAGACACAAACTCAAAAAAAAAGAAAAGTCATTTGATAAAAAGGACAGATATATGGCTGAGCATGGTGGCTCAAGCCTGTAATCCAGCACTTTGGGAGGCTAAGGTGAGAGGATTACCTGAGCTCAGGGGTTCAAGAACAGCCTGGACAACTTGGAGAGACCTCGTCTCTACAATAAATCAAAAAATTAACTGGGGGTGGTAGCGTGCACCTGTAGTTCCAGCTACTTGGAAGGCAGAGGTGGAAGAATGGCCTGAGTCCAGTGGGTTGACACTGGGGTGACCGTGAGTGTGCCACTGCATCCTAGCCTGGCTGATGGAGTGAGACTCCAACTCAAAAAAAAAAAAAAGGACAGATATAACATTTTCATGGTCTTTATCAAAGAATTGTATATCAGCACACATCCTGCTCTCATGTATGATTAAATGTCTAGCATATCATAGCACCCTGACAGAATGCTAACACCTGAAATTCAGAACATAGGTACCTTTTATCTTACAACAAGGGAGGTAAACTGCTCATCTTTAAGTACCATGGGGACATCTTCTGGTCTGTACAATAATTGATCTTTTGGTCTGTTGGGAAACTATGTACAAAATTTCACTATAATTTATATTTGTTTTTCTTTATGTGTCTTCTATAATATTTATATTCAGAAACTCACTAACTCTATTGTTAAATTGGGTTTTTAGATGTTTAAGAAAACTAAATTGAGTTTGGAACCTTTGCTTTTTCTGACTTGTTTTGTTTAGGAAATGACATTATTCAGACTGTGGTCAAATTAATGCTCTGGTATTTTTAAGTCTCTCAACATTTCCTTCTTTTTCTCTCTGGAATCATCTGCAGTGCTCTTTGTTCCTGGAAACTTTGGGTACCATTTTTCTTTTGCTTCAAGGAGAGATTTTTGTCTGTGCTGCTGCCTACATGGTTTTACATTTGTCAGTTAAGATAAACTTTGGGTGTCTTGCCAACTAAACTGTGTTGTTACCAGATTACATCAGATATGTAGATGAGAAAGTGTTGGAATTCATGCTTCTGTTCCCCATTCTTTCTAGAGATTGAGCCTGTGTCTCCACGTTTCTTGATAATTCTCTTTTGTTTCAGAGCTATGAGAATGAAGTTGATGGGGAAGTTCATGCAGATTATTTTATTTGCATTGTCTTTGATAATGTTACTATCTCTCAATTTGCTTAGTCAAGAATTGAGTACAGCATTTGACCTATTTGAAAAGTGAACTCATTTTTTAAACAGCATATTTTAAAGTGCTATGGTTTTCTCATTTGTGTTTCCAAAATTCTCTTAAAATTTGAGCATAGTCAGAGGCTAGTGAGGATGAGAGAGAAATGGTTTGAGTATATTTGAATGATTGTATTCACTGAGATATATAGTATTTTTTCTTCATAACACACATTTTCCTAGTGAAAATGTATATAATTTAAGTGACATAGAAGTGTAATACAATATATTTGAATTAACAACAAAGTTAGAGCTCAAACATAGAACCGAGATAATTTTCATGTTGTTAATGTTTTAAATGTACATCAATGTTTCTAAAACTGTGTTGAATGATGATTTTTTATTTTCCAAGATATGAACAAGCATTCCTGACTAGTTTGATTGGATTAAGGCCTGAAAAGTATTTCTGGACAGGACTTTCAAATATACAAAACAAAGGAACCTTTCAATGGACCATCGAGGAAGAGGTTCAGTTCACCCACTGGAATTCAGATATGCCAGGTATGTATGTGCAATGCTTTCACCGAGGGCTTCACTGTTTCACTTACCCTATGAATCCATCGGACAAAGCCTGTTATTTCTCTGAGTACTTTTCCAAATCGACTATGTGGATTAATCATGCCTTTGGCAACATTTGTGTTTCATTCTTTTTGTTTATTCTTTCTTTTTCTTTTTCTTTTTTTAATTTCCCAATGAGTTTGCTGTGCTCTAAGGAAAAAAGGAAGAAAAAAAAATGCTAGGTTATTTGGTCTACTTGAAAACTACTTAAATTCTAAATGGCCACAAATGTTCCAAGTAGTTAACTTATTACCGAGAACTTTAAACTATGTTAAATGGATATAAAACTTTCAGTGCAACTACTAAATTAGTGTGCTTGTGTGGTAGAGAAAAGGGTATTGTTCATGTGGAACTCATCATTTCACTATCTTGTATGTACCACCATGATTAGTCCTTTATTTGCCTTGGGTTTTATTTTATCCTTATAAAAACTCTGCAAGGCAAGTTTAAGTATCTCCGTTTGAAAGAGATAGGAACTAGGACTCAGAAAATTTATGACTCAAAATCTTTCAATTTTGAGTTGCCTTCCCTAGTAAGATGTTGTGAATTGCTTCTAAATAGACCCTGAAAGATTCTTTCCTTCTTTATATGCTGGCATCACTGGCATATGTTATTCAGTATGATGACATGCAGAAGAGTCAACACCTTTTATAGCAATTATTTCATTGTGCTTGGGTAAAAGCTAAAAAAGAAATAATAGCTCAAGTGTATGAATTTACTGCTTGGTCTAATACATCCTAATCTTTAAGAATTATTTTAATTTGCATTCTCAGCTTTCACTAAGGAAAATGGACCAATAATCTGGATAACATGATTCTTGTTTATTAAATTATTGAACTTTCTAAAAAATAGTAAGACTTCAGGTCATTTTAAAAATATCTCGATGGTATATTAAGAACTGAGTGCAAATATTTAAAAAAAAAAATCTTGGTAGAAGTGGTAAGTCTTACTCTGTAGTTGAAACTGATTAACTTTGTCCCTATCGCTCTTTCAGAAGTAGGATTTTGAGAGGTTAATCCTGGAATGTTCTTAGGTAATAAAAATGGATCAAATTGCAGCCACAATTCACTTGGAACCATTGTTATGGTATATCCTTGTTGAAAGGATGGTGGCTCCCTCCTAAAGAAGGCTGACCTCTTTGGCTGAGTGTTCAACTGCAGGAGGAGGGGTGAGGAGCTTGGGACCCTGTCCTGAACATTGTGTCAGCTGAGCCAATTCTAGGAGTCAGCAGGATCCAGCAGCCTCTGTGGTCATCTATTCCAGAGTTACCAGGTTTCTACTCAGTACTGTGAAGGGAAGCAGACTATTATAGGCCTCAGAGGAAGTCTTGAGGGTGTCTGGAAACCAGAGATTTCAGAAAAAAATATAATGAAAAAGGTGTGTACCTCCCCAGAAATTTGAGGATGACTTCCAAGTGCTTAACTTTCTTTAAAAGAGAGTGGTAAAAACAATGACCTTGTCTTAGCAGCCAGAAATCTTGATGCTTTCCAGACTCTATCTTATTTACTATTTGGAAATAACCACAGCTGTAAAGCAGAATTAAAAATTATTAAGCTCGGTACATTCCCCTTTTTATTTCATGTACTTCTTTGTTCATTAAAGCTGGCATTCCTCACAACTCTACAAGGTGAGTCTTGATATTTGCATTTTAAGATGAGGAAGCAAGTTCAGAGTGGTTGAGTGACTTAAACTCTCTGGTTCAAGTGTGTCTCATTCTGAAGCCTATGAAGAACTTTGGTCCTGGGAGACCTACATGACTCTAGGGAAAATAGGATCTTAGCAAATTAAAAAGAAAAAGAAGGAAGAGAGAAAGAATGAAAAAGAGAGAAATTTTTTTTTTTTAAAGGAAAGAAGAAAAGAAAGAATGAAGTCCAGGAATGGTGGCTCACCTGTAATTCCAGCATTTTAGGAGGCTGAGGTGGGAAGATCGCTTAACACCAAAAGTTTGAGATCAGCCCAGGCAACAAGGCAATACCTCATCTCTACAAAAAAAATATTAAAAAAAAAAAATAAATAACTAGGCATGGTGGCATGCACCTGTGGTCTCAGCTACTTGGGAAGCTGAGGCAGAAGAATTGCCTAAGCCCAGGTGGTCAAGTCTGTAGTGAGCTGTAATTGTGCCGCTGCACCCCAGCTGGGGGACAGAGTGAGACTCCGACTAGAAAGAAAGATGGAAAGAAAGGAAAGGAAAGAAAGAGAAGGAAAGGAAAGAGGGAAGGAGGAAGGGAGGAAGGAAGGAAGAAAAAGAATGACAGAGAGAGAATGGAAGAGGGAGAGAAGGAAAGAGGGAGGGAGAAAGAGAAGGAAAAAAGAATGGAAGGAAGGAAGGAAATATTAAACCACTATTTTTGCCATTATGGTAAATTTGATCATATAAAAATATTATTATAGCATTAAATGCCTATGTGGGGCACTCTACCAGATGTTAGAAATATAAAATTACAACCTGCCCAACATTTGAGGTCATAATTCAGTTGGGGATAAAACCACACAAATAAAAGGCGAACAGTGGTTCAAAATTGCACAAGCTCATTGCCACACGCTGTAGCCGGAGTCCTCGCATGTTCTCACACACACTCCGACACACCTGACCGCACACTCCAACACTCACCTGTGAACCACCTTCCATGAGCACGGCAGGCCTCCGGGAGGCACCTGCTGAGTGAGTTCTACCTTATGTGTTCAATGCAGGGCGAAAGCCAGGGTGTGTTGCCATGAGAACTGGGATTGCAGGGGGCTTATGGGATGTTCTGAAGTGTGATGAAAAGGCAAAGTTCGTGTGCAAGCACTGGGCAGAAGGAGTCACTCGCCCGCCAGAGCCCACAACAACTCCCGAACCCAAGTGTCCGGAGGATTGGGGTATCAGCAGTAAAACCAGCTTGTGTTTCAAGGTAAGTATCAACAGCGAAGCTGGTGAAAACATTTAGAATATGCTTCTGCCCAAAGAATCACATAAAGAATGAAAAAACAAACAAAAAACCAAACTATTCTGCCCAGGCTCCACCTGCAGAAATTCTGATTTTATTGAACTGGGTTGTTTTTAAAGAGCTCCTTGGGTGGGTGTCCATGAAAGATGCATTTCGACCCACAAGTACAACCATCGACACCAACACAACTCAGAGACACAACTTTGCTACTTTCACCCCCTCTCTGTTTCTCTCCTTTTTCATCCCAGATTTCTAGGCCTCATCTGAGATCACAATTCTTTTTATCCTTGTAGAAATTTCTCTCCCTCATCATGCTATCCTATTTTTTTAATGTGTAAGGAGAAAACTAGGATAAAGCAAAAAATTAGCAAAGGAATTTAATACAACTTTCTTGATAATTGATGTCTTAAGTAGACCAAAAGCAAATAACAATCTGTATAGTTTGACTAACAACATATGTTCTTTCCAAACACTTTGCATGTCCACAAAAATGGACCTATTATCAGGCTACAAAGAAATTGCGGAAAATTTTACAAAGCAAAAATTATATATGGATTAGAGTTTCTGATTTAAAGCAATCAAGTTAGAAATTAACAACAAAAGGTAATCCCCTCCAAAAAGGCAATCTACTTAAAAATATCAAAATATTATTTAATCTATTATTTTTTTTATTTTGGATCCAGGGTTACACATGCATATTTGTTATGTGGACATAGTGTAGTGGTGGGGATTTGGTCTCAGATGGCCCATTTCCCCGATAGTGAACATTGTGCCCCGTAGGTAGTTTCTGAACCCTAATCCCCCTGCCCCCTCCACCCTTATTGGCATCTCCAGTGTCTATTATTTCCATCTTTGTGACCATTTAGCTACTACCTACGAGTGAGAACATGCAGTGTTTGGCTTTGTTTCTGAGTCAGTTGACTTAGGATGTTGATATTCAGCTCCATCCATGTTGCTGCAAAGAACATGATTTCATTCTTTTTTATGGCTGTGTAGTATTCCATGGTGAACATATACACATTTTCATTACCTACTGATCAGTTGATGGGCATTTAGGTTGATTCTACATCCTTGCCATTGTGAATTGTACTGCAATGAACATGCACATGCAGGTGACTTTGTTATAAAACAAGCTCTGTTCCTTGGGGTAGATACCTAGTAGTGGGATTGCTGGATCAAATGGTAGACTGCTTTTTGTTCTTTGAGTAAACTTTGTTTTGCTTTCCATAGAGGCTGTACTAATTTACATTCCCACCAACAGTGTATAAGCATTCCCTTTTCTTCACATCTGCACCAGCATCTATTGTTTTTTGATTTTTTTTTGAGTTGAAGTCTCACTCTGTCGCCCAGACTGGAGTGCAGTGGCCGCTCCTGGCCACCGCAGCCTCGACCTGCTGGGCTCCAGCGATCCTTCCACCTCAGCCTTCCAAGTAGCCGGAATTACAGGCATGCGCTACCACGCCTGGCTGATTTTTTGATTTATTGTAGAGATGAGGTCTCGCTGCCCAGGTGGGTCTCGAACCTGTGGACTCAGGCAATCCACTCACCTCAGCCTCCCAAAGGCATGGGATTACAGGCTGAGCCACCAAGCCCAGCTGTTTTTTGATTTTTTAATAGCCATTCTGACTGGTGCAAGATGTTATCTCATTATTGCTTTAATTTGCATTTTCCTGGTTATGAGTGATGTTGAATATTTTTATATATGTTTGTTGGTCATTTGTATGTCTTTTGAGAGATATCTGTTTGTGTTTTTTGCCCACTTTTCTATGGGGTTATTTGCTTTTTTCTTGCTGGTTTGTTTGAGTTCTTTGTAGATTCTGGATATTAGTCATTTGACAGATGTATAGTTTGCAAATATCTTCTCTCATTCTGTAGGTTGCCTATTTGCTCTGTTGATTATTTCTTTTGCTGTGCAAAAGCTTTTTAATTTAATTACATTCCACTTATTTTTGTTTCAGTTTGATTTGCTTTGGGGATTTTAGCCATAAATTCTTTGCGTAGGCCAATGTCCATATGAATTTTTCCTAGGTTTTCTTCTAGGAGTTTTATGGCTTCAGGTCTGACATTTAACTATTTAATCCATCTTGGGTTAATTTTTGTATATGGGGAGAGATAGGAATGAAGTTTCACTTTTCTGCATGTAGCTATCCAATTTTCCCAGTACCATTTATTGAATAGTGTCCTTTCCCCGATGTATGTTTTAGTCTGCTTTACTAAAGGTTAATTGGTTGTAGGTATTTGGGTTTATTTCTGGATTCTCTATTCTATTCCATTGTTTCATGTGTCTGCTCTTGTACCAGTACCTTACTGTTTTGTTTACTATAGCCTTGTAGTATAATTTGGAGTCAGGTAATGTTATGCCTCCAACTTTGTTCGTTTTGTTTAGGATTTCTTTGGCTATTCTGGTTATTTTTTGGTTCCATATGAATTTTAAAATTGTCTGTTCTAATTCTGTGAAAAATGATGTTGGTAGCTTGATAGAGATTGCATTGAATCTGTAGATTACTTTGGGTAATATGGTCATTTTAATAATGTTGATTCTTCCAGTTCATAAGCATGGAATGTTTCTCCATTTGTTTGTGTCCTCTGCAATTTGTTAATCAGAGCTTTGTAGTTCTCCTTGTAGAGATTTTTTACCTTCTTGCTTAAATCTATTTCTAGGTACTTTAGCTTTGTAGCCATTATTGTAAATGGAGTTCTTGATTTGATTTTCAGCTTGGTCACTATTGGTACACCACAGTGCTACTGATTTGTGTGTGTTGATTTTGTATCCTGAAACTACCAAATTCCTTTATCAAGTCCAGGAGTCCTTTGGAGGAGTCTATAGGGTTCTCTAGGTATAAGATCATATTGTTGGCATACAGAGATAGTTTAATTTCTTCTTTTCCAATTTGGATCGCCTTTTTTTTTTCTTGCCTGATTGCTCTGGTTACAACTTTCAGTACTATGTTAAATAGGAGTGGTAAAAGTGGGCACCCTTGTCTTGTTCTAGTTCTGAGGGAGAATGTGTTCAACTTTTCTCCATTAAGGATGATATTGGCTGTGGATTTGTTGTATATGGCTTTTATTATTTTGAAGAATGTTCCCTCTGTGCCTATTTTGCTGAAAGTTTTATCATGAAGATCACGGCTGGGTTTTATCAAATGCTTTTTCTGCATCTATTAAAATGACCACATGACTTTTGTTTTAATTCTGTTTACATAGTAGATCACATTTATTGACTTGTGTATGTTGAACCACCCTTGTATCCCTGGGATAAAACACAGTTACTAATGATGTATTTTTGTGTGTGTGTGTGTGTGTGTGTGTGTGTGTGTGCTGTTGAATTCAGTTTGCTAATATTTTGTTGAGGATTTTTGCGTCTATGTTCATAAGGAATATTGGTCTGTAGTTTTCTTCTTTCATGATATCTTTTCCTGGCTTTGGTATCAGAGTGATACTGGCCTCATAGAATGAGTTAGGGATTCCTTCCTGTTCAATCATGTGTAATAGCTTCAGTGAAATTGGACCAGTTCTTTGAAGGTATGGTAGAATTCATCTGTGAGTCCATCAGGTCCTAAACTTTTTATTTGTTGTTTTTGGGAGACTTCTCATTACTTTTTCAATCTTGCTACTCATTATTGGTCTATTTAGGGTTTCTATTTCTTCCTGATTCAAGGTTGGGGGGTTTGTACATTTCCAAGAATTTGTCCATTTCCTCTAGATTGCCTAGTTTGTTTGCATAGAAGTGTTCATAATAGTCTCAGATGATCTTTTGAATTTTTGTCATATCAATTGTAATATCTCCATTTTCATTTCTGATTGAGCTAATTTGAGTCCTCTCTCTTCATTTCTTAATTAATCTAGTTAGTGGTCTATCAATTTTATCCTTTCAAAGAACCAACTTTTTGTTTCATTGATCATGTTTTTTTTTTTTAATTTCAATATTGTTTAGTTCTGCTCTGACCTTCATTATTTCTTTTCTTCTACTAGCTTTGTATTTGGTTTGCTCATGTTTTTCTAGTTCCTTGATGTGTGATGTTAAGTTGTTAATATATGATCTTTCAGTCTTATTAATGTAGGCCTTAAGTGGTATAAAGTTTCTTCTGTTCACAGCTTTGGCTGTGTCCCAGAGGTTTTGATAACTGTTTCATTGTTGCCATTCATTTCAAGGAATTTTTTTTTTTTTTTTTTTTTGAGTTGGAGTCTCACTGTCGCCCAGACTGGAGTGCAGTGGTTGCTCCTGGCCACCGCAGCCTCGACCTGCTGAGCTCTGGCGATCCTTCCGCCTCAGCCTTCCAAGTAGCTGGAACTACAGGCGCGCGCTACTCAAGGAATTTTTAAATTTTCATCATGATTTCATTGTTGACCCAAGAATTATTCAGGAGAAAATTGTTTAGCTTCCATGTCTTCGTTTGGTTTTGTAAGTTCTTGGAGTTAGTTTCTAGTTTTATTCCACTGTGGTCTGAGATGATGCTTGATATGATTTGATTTTTTTGAATTTATTTAGCCTTGATTTGTTGCCTACCATATGGTCTATCTTGGACAATATCGCTTGTAATGATGAAAAAAATGTTTATTCTATAGTTTTGAGATGGAATGTTCTATAGATTTCTATTAGTTCCATTTCCTCTAGAGTCCTGTTTAACTCTAATGTTCCTTTGTTGACTTTCTGCTTTGATGATCTATTTCTGTCAGAGTGTTGAAGTCTTTCACTATTATGTATTGCTGTCTATCTCTTTTTTAAAAGTCTAATAATCCCGCGCCTTTGGGAGGCTGAGGTGAGTGGATTGCCTGAGCCAACGGGTTCGAGACCCGCCTGGGCAGCGAGACCTCATCTCTACAATAAACCAAAAAATTAGCCGGGCGTGGTAGCGTGCGCCTGTAATTTCGGCTACTCGGAAGGCTGAGGCGGAAGGATCACCGGAGCCCAGCAGGTTGAGGCTGCGGTGGCCGGGAGCGGCCACTGCACTCCAGTCTGGGCGACCAAGTGAGACTCCAACTCAAAAAAAAAAAAAAAAAAGTAAAAGTCTAGTAGAATTTGTTTCTTAAAGCGGAGGGCTCTGGTGTTAGGTTAATATGTATTTAAAATTGTTAAATCTTCCCATTAGATTTATCCCTTTATCATTATATAATAGCCATCTTTGTTTTTTTGGGGTTTTTTTTAGTGTTGCTAATTTAAACTCTGTTTTATCCCATATGAGAATGGCTACTCCTGCTCATTTTTGGTTTCCATTTGTGTGGAATATTTTTTTCCACTTCCTTACCTTGGGTCTTCAGGAGTCTTTCTGAGTTTAGTGGGTCACTTGAAGGTAGCAGATATTTGGGTTGTTGGTTGGTTGGTTGGTTTTAATCGATTCTGCCAGTCTGTATCTTTTTAGTGGGGCACTGAGACCATTTACATTGAGTTAATAACTATATGTAAGGTACTATTCTATTCATCATGCTGGTTGTTATCTGTTGCTTTATTTATTTTCTCTATTGTGTTGGTGTTCCATAAAGCCTGTGAACTATATGAATTCCAGTGTTTTTCTAGTGGTATTTCAACCTTTTGTTTCAGTACTTAGAATTTCTTTGAGTATTTCTTGCAGTCTAGTGGTGACAAATTTCCTCAGTATTGGCTTGTCTTGAAGGACTTCATTTCTCCCTCATTTAAGAAACTTAGTTTTACAGGATACAAAATCATTGGCTGAAAATTCTTCTATTTGAGGAGATTGCAGACAGAAAAGTCTGTTGTTAGTCTGAGAGGTTAACCTTTGTAAATTATTTGATGCTTTTGTTTTACTTCTCTTAGCATTCTTTCCTTCACATTAATTTTGCTTAGTCAGATGATTATACACCTTGGAGATGACCTTTCTGCAATGAATCTTCTGGGGGTTCTTTGGGCTTCTTGTATCTGGATATTTAGATCTCTGGCAAGGTCAGGGAAGTTTTGCTCCATTATTGCCTCAAATAGGTTTTCCAAACCTGTTTCTTTCTCTTCTTCCTCCAGAACACCTATGAGTTTTAGGTTTGAACATTTTATATAATCCCACATTTCTTGTAGATTTTGTTCCATTCTCTTGATTCTTTTTTTCTTTGTTGTGATCTGATTGGGTTAATTCAAAAGCCTTGTCTTCAAGTTCTGAGATCCTTTCTTCTGCTTGTTCTAGTCTACTGTTAAAACTTTCCACTGCATTTTATACTTCCCTAAATGTTTCTTTCATTTTCAGAATTTCAGATTGGTATATTTTAAGGTGTCTACCTCTTTGGAGAATTTTTCATCTTTGTCCTGAATAGTTTTTTAAATTTCTTTATCTTGGTTTTCAATTTTATCCATAAATTTATTGAGCAATTTTATCATCAACCTTTGGAATTCTGTGTCTGGAATTTCAAAAATTTCATTTTGGTTAGGGTTCATTGCTGAGGAGTTTGTGTGGTCTTTTGAGGGTTTTGGAGAACTCTCTTTTTTATATGGTCAGAATTATTTTCTCATTTGGGTAGATAATTTCTTATTTGAGGTTGGCAGGGGCTGATGTAGGCATTGTAGGGTTCTCTTGTTTATACATAGGCTTGGTGTCATAAATTTCTCAGTTGCCAAATATAGCAGTCCTGTTCTGCGTACCTGCACTGGCTTACCACTGAGTGGCAATAGTGACTTGGAAAGTGTTGTTAGCTGGTGTTTGGGATCAGGACTTCCCCAAAGCTGAGGTATTGTACTCAATGTTGTTGGCTATACTATTGACCTCTGGACAGGAGCTGGCGCTTGTAAGAGATAGCTGGCTACCATGGTGGCCATAGGGTTTCTCCTTGGTGAGTCCCATGCTATCCTATTATATCTCATTTTACCATGCTCTTAAAGCCCAAGTTTTAGTTAACTAAACTAACAAACTAATCTACAGTAATGCCACACAGGTATTCTAGGGAGAAAGCTTTATTTTTCTGATTTAACCTCCAATGATTATAATGATGGGAATGAAGGCTGTGATGGCTAGAGGCACACGGCCTTTCAGTGACCACTAAATGACAATTAAATACTCTACCATTAATTAATCACTCTGTCACCCAGGCTGGAGTGCAATGGAATGATCAGAGCTCATCACAGCTTCAACCTCCTGGGCTCAGGCCTTCCACCTCAGTCTCCCAGCAGCTGGGATTACAGGTGCATGCCACCATGCCCAGCTAATTTTCTAATGTTTTTTTGTAGGAATGAGGTCTCTCTATGTTGCCTGGACTGGTCGTGATCTCCAGGGCTCAAGCAATTCTCTCACATTGGCCTTCCAACGTACTTAGATTACAGGTTTAAGACACCACGCCTGCCATCTACCATTATTTAATATATTCATAAGTTGGGCCATCCATTTTCTCCATATGCAGTGAAGCTCACCAAAGTAATAACCAACCAAACAAAAATAAAAACAAAACCAGAAACTAACAAATAAAAATCCCAACAAATTAAGCATGTGGATCTTTTTTTCTCTCTCATAAGACCTATTCTTTCTAGAGTAAGTTAGACTTAGCCAAATATAGAAACATACCTATCTACTGCTTAATGATTTTGTTCTCTAGTAGTCCTGGTCCCAGGACCTCTTTTATTCAATCTATTTGAATGGAATATGACTATGACGTGCCTTGTAAGAGAGCTTGGCAAAGCTGACGAAGAAGGTGTATCAGAATGAAGTTGTCTTGTCTTTTCTAACTCAATAAAAGTATGGTCAACTGAGCTAGTCACTGCTGCTAATAGCAATAAAGCTTAATGAGCTGTCTAACCCAATGAGCTAGCCAGTTAGAACTAAAAACATAATTTACATAGAAAAGAATATATTGGACCAAGACAGAAGAGATTGGTAAATGGATTATTTGAGGATGAACACAAAGGAAAACTCACCTCAAAAATGTTTCAGTTACTACACAAATACCAGATTCATCCTATACACAGGCCTTCACCTGAGAGTAGTAGACTGGGGAGACGTGTTGCAGTTTTTTGACAGAATCAGCAAAATTATCTAGAGCTGGGAAGTGAGCCAAGGGTTGCAGCAGAGACAACCTCCAGGTGGGTGTTCAGCAAATCAAGTTATGCTCTTAACTAGAAAGTAGGTGACTTTAGAGGTGCTTGTGGGGTAGTATTTGTTTGGAAGTGTATAGACCACCTCTGTAACTATTAAGATGTGAGAATTATTAATAAAATTCAGCTGAGTAAATTTATTTAATAAAAAAAAAAATCTTGTATCACACTCTAGCATGTTAAGGTGATCATAGGAGTCTTGGGGGCTACTGATGTGAATACTTGCTTGAGACACCTTCGTCCAGATAGCTCAAGTCAAGTTAAGGCCAAGGGGAATGAATGCTGTCTTGGTGGCTTAATGACACCTTAGGCCGCCATAGGCCACTGGAAACAGATTCCTTTTTTCCACAAGCCTAGGAGATAGGGGCTATAACTCATGAAGAGCAATGAATGAAAATTGTAAAAGTCGGTAGCCACAGTTAACTCCTTTAATACTTGCATACTGTCAGGTGCATCCTAGACTGTCACCGTCAATTGCATATTCAGATAATATGACATAATTCCTAAATTATATAATCTTTACTTTTAGTTTAGTTCATAACCCATCCCTACCAGGTAAGTGTCCATTGTTACATATCTCCAATAGTTGTTCAAATGTACAATCATAAAGAAAAATACAGGCCAGGCACAGTGGCTCATGCCTGTAATCCCAACACTTTGGGCAGTTGAGGTGGGAGGATCACTTGAGCCCAGGAGTTTTGAGACCAGGCTGAGCAACATAGTAGGACCTTGTCTCTACAAACAAATTTTAAAAATTAGCCTGTGTCTGTAGTCCCAGCTACTCAGGAGACTGAGACAGAAGGATCTCCTGAGCCCAGGAGGTCAAGGCTACAGAGAGCTGTGATTATGCCACTGCACTCCAGCAGCTTAGGTGACAGAGTGAGATCCTGACTCAAAAAAAAAAAAAAAATTGAAAGAAAAATACAATGCAGTTTTGCAAGAAAGTATTAATACTGCCAAGTTATTCATTGTTTAAGTTAAATAGGATAACCAACTATGGTGCAGTTTTAGGAAGGATATTTTTTTCTTAACATTTTCCTTATTCATGTTTACTTTCTCTGTTTTGGAACTTTCTTTCATTTTTTTCCATCTCAATGCCACTTTTTCCACTTAACCAATTTAATCCTGTCTTCTACAGAAAGCCACATGTATAGTCCATACACTAAAGCTTCTAAGATTTTAATCTATTTCCCGTGTTATAAAACAATTTTATTTTCTAAGTTTTTTCTTCACAAAATACTCTCCCAAGTTCCGTTACCCATATTGCCACACATAACTTGATTTTAAACCCAGTGAATTACACTGCTTTTGGCCATTGCAATGTCTTGGTTTTTTGTAAATGAAATATCATTCAAAGTAGGTAATTGCCTCTTTTAATTTAATAAGCTATGAATTGTAAAATAATTTCTGAACAATGTCATCTTTAGCTGTTCACAAAAGGAAAACATGAGAAGAAAACATGGTTTGAATCTCGGGATTTCTGTAGAGCTATGGGTGGAGACCTAGCTAGTATCAATAATAAAGATGAACAGGAAACAATATGGCGATTAATAATGTAAGTATCTTTTCTACATAACACTCCTTTTTTAAAAAAAATCTGTTTGGTTCTAGTGATGTTGAGAAAATTCTTATATTTCTGAAATTGTTGGTTTGCAATGTTATTTGAACACCTGTGTCATCTCCCAAGCCTATGGACTCTTCTTAATCTAGTTTCACCTCCAACCCCTTTACTTTTTAATGTATAAATTCTGTAATGAATTGCTCTATAAAAATATAAGTCACAATATATATTTGTTAAATACACGAATGAATAACTATCTTTCAGTGCTTTACAATTATTTATTCTCAAGCGATGGCCCAATATTTGGTATATGTATGATCTGAACCAAAACACACATCTATTTCATAAAACTTACATTTAGTTGTTAAATCTCTTTACTTGTGTACTAATTTATGTTTTGGAGGTAACTTTCAAATCTGGTTAGTCTTTGTAGGCCACCAAACTTTTTTCATGCAATAGCACATGCTTTCTTCATGTTTTGGATATTGTAGGGCCAGTGGAAACTACCATGAACTGTTTTGGTTGGGACTGACATATGGAAGTCCTTCAGAGGGCTTTACATGGAGTGATGGTTCTCCTGTAAGTAATTTGACTTAATATATCATTTTCTTACTTTGTCATGTATTCATTTTAATGGCATCCTTCAACTTAACCATATTTTTAGTAAGACAGGCCATTGCAATAACTACAGAGATGTTTCTGTGCAAAATAAATGCCATTTTAGGACCATTGTCTTGCCCCTGCCCCACTTTAGTTCCATTCATTCAAGGCATAGCTTGACTGTATGAAAAAAAAAAAATAGAAAGAGCTGGGCATGGTGACTCACGACTATATCCCCAGCACATCGGGAAGCTGAGATGGGAAAATCTCTTGAGCCTAGGAGTTCGAGACCAGTCAGGTAACGTAGTGAGATCTCATCTCTACAAAAAAAAAAAAAAATTAACTGGGCATGGTGGTGCATGCCTATAGTCCCAGCTAGATGATAGACTGAGGCAAAAGGATTGCCCGAACCCAGGAGATCGAGGCTGCAGTGAGCTTTGATTATGCCACTGTATTCCAGTCAGGGTGTACTCCAGCCAGGGTGACAGAATGAGACTGAGACTCAAAAACCAACAAACAAATAACAATAAAAACTCATTCCACTACTTTATATAAATATATATCTTCAATCTGCCAGGCAAAATTGGTAAACAGATAGTTCAACTTTCTAAAAGTGGTGTGTATAGCCTTGTATAGATCAGTAGAACTGGAAACACTTTTGATATTCCCATTAATAGCTATTAAACTTAGATTTCTCAGGAATGAAGAAGTGAGGGATTATGGCACATGTTGGCTATATTTAGAAATTCTAGTTGCTACAGAAAGTGATTTTGTGTAACTTCAGTTCTGCCTTCTCTTATAACCCACTGGCAGTTTTTCAAGGGACTTGGTGTATGATATTTTATTTGATGGTTCCATTGATATTTGGATTTTATACTTACATCTCTGGAAAATATATTATCATGCTGAGTCCAAAACCCTGTGGGCTATGATTCCACATTGGAAACTCCATAGAAGACCTAAACCCAGGGCTCCATTCATTTCCGCTGTTGATTTTCTCCATGTTTGGTAGCTTTGGTAGCAGAATTTTATAGGTCTTTTCCTTTTGCAAGAAGAATTAATTGTATTTCTTAATCCTGTCCACTTAATAAAGAAAAGTTCCCACAACACACTGAAATATTATCCCTTAAAAAATGGTTTGTAAATGTAGGAACTCGTAATACTGAGAAGTAAAGCTTTTTTGCCAAATTTTTCCTATATATACATTCCATTTTAATGGCCCTTGGATAAATTCTATTTAGTAAGAGAAAAAAAGTTTTTATAATAATCAATTGCACACTCTTTTCAACTTCACAAGTTTTCATGTTATGAAAGCAATTCTTTTTCTACTCATGTTTATGAAATGTACTTTCGAAGCAAAGCTATTGTGAAAAAAAGTAAACGAATAAAACAATACAAATCTATCTGTCCTTTTCTGTTGGGATAGATGATTGACATTGGTCTGACATAAATGGTTGTAATTTTATGTTTCTCATACAGGTTTCATATGAAAACTGGGCTTATGGTGAACCTAATAATTATCAAAATGTTGAATACTGTGGTGAGTTGAAAGGTGACTATGGGATGTCTTGGAATGATATTAACTGTGAACACCTTAACAATTGGATTTGCCAGATTAAAAAAGGTATGATCACTTGTCTTTTCCTTTATCTCAGCTTGGAAAACTAACTTCCTGATACCCCAATATCTTTCCCTTATTAGCAGAAGCAAACAAACAAAATAACAAATTCAGGGAACTGTCAGGGGCCATTATATCACAGGATAAGAATGAAGTCGCTGAGCACAGATAAATGTTCCAAAGGAACAGAAGATCAAAAGGCCACCCGGGAGTCCTGGACAAGAGTCACGTCCTCCAAAATAGTTCCCACGAGCAGCTCTGAATCTGGCTCAGGTTCCACAGTGGCAGAAGTTTGTGGGTGTCCTACATTGTAAACAGAGTAACAAAAATGCAATTTCTTTCTTTTTTAATTGTCACCTTCTGATTGTCTACATTAGTCACCAAGTATGTGACCATATCCCCATGTCTGCATATTCTAAGTATTGACTTCTCAAGTAAATTTCACACAAAGAACGAGCATAGTGTGGGGTCCTGATACTATTAGACCCACTATGTTTTTTGTTTTTGTTTTGTTTTGTTTTTTGAGTTGGGGTCTTCCCCTGTCACCCAGGCTGGAATGCAGTGGCACAATCACAGCTCACCACAGCCTCAACTTCTAGGGCTCCGGTGATCCTCCCACCTCAGCCTCCTGTGTAGCTAGGACTACAGGCATGTACCACCACACCAGCTATTTTTTTTTATTTTTTGCAGAGATGAGGTGTCACTATGTTGCCCAGGGTGTAGACATACCATGTTATTGATGGTCAAAAATATGAATGCTGTCTGTCATTATCTGTGACTCTGAAACTTCCACATATCCCAAGTCAGGCATTGAGGTCAGAGGATCCAGGTTCTAATGTGAAGATAAACCAACAAATAAACAAACCTATCCTTGAACTTTGTCCAGTGCAAAACAGATCAATGGAACTGCGTTGCCTTCTGATGTTGAGCGAATCTTGGCAATTGTCCCTAGGACAGTAGGAGATACCTTACTGTTCTGTTTATTTTCCTTATTCCTTTGTTTATTATTGCTTTCAAAGTTTCCAGAATAGAGGAATCAATGGTTGTCAGTTTTTTTTAAGTCTCTTAGTAGTAGGTCTAACTAAATAACCCGAGTTTCTTTATCAGATTCCAACAAAACCCCGATATATCATTGCCTACTTGGAAAGAAAAAGATTGCATTTAACTTTTAGTAAAACATATACTTAATAAAAAGAATACTTTAAAGAAAATATATTTTATATTTATAAACAAATAGTTTACAGTTAATGGCTTCAAGTAATGAAATTACAAGTAATTTCACAGCTAATTATAAGATGTCTGACCAGAAAACTAACCTCTATTGAGCACCTGTTACTTACCAATAACTCACATGTTTTAACCCAGTTATTTACACATATTACTCGTTTCTTTTTGTATTTGACAAAATAAAGGCTAAACAACTTGAACTCAGGCTTGAGATTTGAAGCTAAGCTTTCTGATTCTAAAACTCATGTGGTTCTCTTTCCTTTATATGACACTACTTGTGCCTGAAAGCTATCTTCTAATTCCTGGTGGCCAATACTGTACTTAATTTGTTTAACTCTTGACTCCTAATTCTCTTTTATTTCATTCTCCTTTTCACAACATGATAAGTGATTTGGAAAGAAGAGGGTAGATGAAAAAAAGAGAAAGAGCAATTAAGATTTTAGGATATTAACTCATGAAAATAGTGAAAAATAGAAGGATATCCAGAGGGTGCCAAAAAAACATATATATTATACATTTTAAGAAAGGAAAAAAACAATATTAAAATTGTAATGCTCAATAGCTACCAATAACAAAAGAGAAATACAAATCATGTCTGACTCCTGCAATTACAAGAGGTGCTCAAAGTGGTTACCATCAGCACCCAGACACTTCTGATTATGATGAATAAGTGCTTGAGCAACACTGAACAGAGTGTCCACTTGTATAACATTGTACATGCCATTCAATTTCTTCCTGAAGTACCACCAATGCGGCCAGTTTTCTACAGTACACCACATTCCTTAGGGTCCTCCCTAAGTAGCAGTCAAGGGGTGTTAAGTCAAATACCACTTCGAAATGGTCTTGTGCTCCTCAAATGACAACTATGCTTCCTCCCTTTTCTTTGACTGTCCTGTCTGTGGCATGGTGATGCTACCATTCATTTGATGGATGCCATCTTTTGAGCGAACATCACATGACAAATTGCTACCATCATTCAATTCAACTTTGAAAAGTAATACATAGATAACATCTCTTAAAATGTATATACATTTTTTGTGTACAATTTTTGGCAAACTCCCAGTATTGTTGAAGAAATTCATTTTTTCCCTAATTTTCTCTTGTTTTACAGGACAAACACCCAAACCGGAGCCAACACCAGCTCCTCAAGACAGTAGGTGTTTTCAAGTTTTCTGATCTCTGTATTGATAGCCCCTTTCCCTTCTTTTCTTTCTCGGCGAAAATATTACTTACCCCAGGAAGGTGGAGAGCAGAGGTTCTTAATATCTCTTATGAGACTTTTGGGAAAGTCTGGATCTTCCTCTGCAGAGAGAAGCTCATATGCATGAGCGGAAGGCATGTCAGTATACTTTTTTAAGGGTTCACGCCCAGGTTTCTCCTTCTCTAGCACATATGTTAGTTTCTAATGGCCACTGTAATCAATGACCATAAACTTGGTGGCTTACACCAACACACATTTATCCCCTCACAATTCGGGAAGTCAAAAATCTGAAATTAGTTTCACCGGGCCAAAATCCAGATGTGAGCAGGACTAAGCTCCCCCAAGGGGCTTAAAGGGAAAATCAATCCACTTCCTTGCCTTTACCAGCGTGTAACACTAAGTTCCTCGCATTCATTGGTTCGCGGCTCCTTCTTCCATCGTCAAAACCAGCAGTGTGCTGTTTTGTTTCAGTAGTCACCTGGCTTTCTTCCCACATAGCCAGTCTCCCTCTACCACTCCCTACAAGGACGTTTGTTACTACATTCAGGGCCCCCCTAGACACTCCAGGGTAATCTCTCCATCTCAAGATCCTTAATTTAATCACATCTACAGAGTTCCTTTTTCCATATAAGTTAACATTCATAGGTTCCAGGGATTAGGACCTGGTTCTCTTTGAGGACCTTGATTCAGCCTCCTCTAGTACAGAGCCATAGAATCCTACGGTTTGGTAACAGCCTTAGGAGCCCGCCCTCAGTTTTCCCATTCTGTTCACCCAAGATGTACCCAAGTTCATCAGTTAAAAGTTTGTTCTAGCACCGAGATGGAATCTGCTCGCTCATTGTTTCCACTCCTTGGAGTTGGCACATTAGGGGTGTGTGTATGTAAAGTCCTCCAGCTGTGCTATGCTGTTGACGAAAATGACACTGGGGGTTCTTTGATCCCACAATGACTCATGAAACTTAGTTGGGGAAAAAAAGTGGCTAGTTTTTAACAGGACTGATAAAAAGTAAGTATGAGGCCTTTGGCGATTCAGTCTGTATTTGACATAGACAGTCTGCTTATTCTGGACTCTCAGAGTTGCAGGTACCCCTAGTTAGCTCCTTTTTTATTTTTATTTTTATTTTTTTGAGTTGGGGTCTCACTCTGTCGCTCAGGCTGGAGTGTAGTAAGTGGCAAAATCGTGGTCTTCGCAGCCTTGACCTCCAGGGTTCAGGCAATCCTCTCACATCAGCCTCCAAAGTACCTGGGACAACAGGTATGTGCTAGGATGCTTGGCTAATCCTTTGATTTATTGTCGAGGTGAGGTCTCTACTATGCCCAGCCTCCTTTGTTCTGTTCTCTTCATTTTTGTGTACCATATGTATCAGATTCTTAGATTCATCTGAGTAAAATTCATCACCTTTTCTCATTAATTTTTCAGATCCACCAGTCACTGAAGATGGGTGGGTTATTTACAAAGACTACCAGTATTATTTTAGCAAAGATAAGGAAACCATGGACAATGCACGAGCATTTTGCAAGAAGAACTTTGGTGATCTTGTTTCTATTCAAAGTGAAAGTGAAAAGAAGTTTCTGTGGAAATATGTAAGAACATGATTAATTTAAGGATGGGACAATGACATGTGATAAACATAGATAGTGTCTATAATTGGTACTACACAGAACAATTTCTAACTATGTGCTGAATTTGCACTTCCTAAGGTCAGGGATAAAGATATGAATCCTGGGAGAGGAGGCCATGACAGAAGCTATGTCTTATTTTTTTAGTATCTTGTGTAGACTCACAGAACCCAGAAACATTTTTTTACTCTGGGCTTCATGAGGATCCAGAGTTTATGGCTTTGAGTTCACTAATTGTGGTTGTCAGAGATTATAATTTTTAGTTGGTTGTTATATATCAATCCTGGACCCACTGTGTATTATACAATTTGATTAGTAACTTAAAAATCTAGTTTAGTTGAATCGTATTGTTGGCTAACAAATAGTACAACTTGATTATTCATATAAAAATCTTTCTTGGCATACCAAGATTGTCAGCTGTCACTGAAGGTGTAATTTACTTTTTTTCCACGAGTGCTTGGTTCAGTATCTTTCTGATTAAAAACCCTCATGAACTCCTCACTACTAGAGAGGAGGTAAGAGAGAGAGCAGTAAAAAATGAATTTATCAGTATTGAAAGAATAAAAATGTGCTTGATTATAAGGTATTAGAGTATAGTCTGACTTATCATTTTTTTAGATATACCCTGCTTTGAAATTTTCAGTATATTTCCCAATATTGCAAATACACACACACACACACACATACACACACACACACACACACACACATACACACATTAGGGGTGCCAAAAAAAGGTATGCAAATTTTAAGAGATGTTCGCTGTAATCAATGTCTGGATGCTGATGGTAAACACTTTGAGCACCTCTTGTAGTTGCAGAAGTCAAATGTGACTTGTATTCATCTTTTGTTATTGGTTTATATTACAATCTTTATATAGTTGATTCCTTTCTTAAAATGTATACATTTTGGGGGCACCCTGACAACTTTTTTTGATTCTTAGTCCCACTGACTACTTTGTTTTAAAGGACATCAACAACCTAACGACTGGGCATTTAACATTGCAGAGAATGATTTAAAGTGTTCACTTTATAAATGCAGGTTGTTAAATTGTGTGCATTTTTTTATTCATAGGAAAAACCATGTAGAATATACAACATTTCTGCCTGAATTCCTCTTTAGAAAAGGTTTTAAATAGGGTGCCTCATTAATATGTAGGTTTTGTTTAGAAGTTTCTGATCATGTGATTATAAATTGAACTATTGCAAACTTCATTGTTTTAGGTAAACAGGAATGATGCACAGTCAGCATATTTTATTGGTTTATTGGTCAGCTTGGATAAAAAGTTTGCGTAAGTAAATCAAATTAAAACAACTTTGCTTGGATAGTGGCCAGGTAAATATGAGTTATGTTGAGACCTTTGCTTTGTGAAATGCATTTAAATATCCTATAGAATTCTCAATCCAGAAAGCATCTTTAAAAAAATTAAAAAGAATTTGAAATAATCCTACTAAATCTTTTCAACATTTTAACTCTCAAACAACTTGAAATTGGATTTAATCATGCAGAACGCCACCTGTCTGTTTTCAGATATCATCTGTTAGTAAATCATCTACTAAACAGAAGTATTCACTATATATATGAATACTGGACATATTTTAAAAATTATGATCTGGGCTGGGTGTAGTGGCCTTCTCCTGTAATTCTAGCACTCTGAGAGCCTGAGGCAGAAATATCTCTTGAGCCCAGAAGTTCAAGACCAGCCTGGAAACAAAGGGAGATCTTGTCTCTACAAAATATTAAAATAAAAAATTTAGCTGAGCATGGTGATGTGCGCCTATAGTCCCAGCTACTAAGGAGGTTGAGGTGTGAGTGTTGCTTGAGCCCAAGAGGTCAAGGCTGCTGTCAGCCATGATTGTGCCACGGCATTCCAGCCTAGACGACAGAGTGAGACCCCAGCTCAAAACAAAATTATGATCTGGTTTGGACTAACTGTGGTGCCCTTTAGAAACAGAGGATCCAGGCCGGGCTCGGTGGCTCAGCCTGTAATCCTGCGCCTTGGGAGGCCGCAGTGAGTGAATTGCCTGAGCCCGCGGATTCGAGACCTGCCTAGGCAACTTGGCAAGACCTCATCTCTACAATAAATCAAAAAAATTAGCCGGGTGTGGTAGCGCACACCTGTAGTTCCAGCTACTTGGAAGACTGAGGCGGAAGGATTGCCAGAGCCCAGCAGATCAAGGCTGTGGTGGCCAGGAGCGACCACTGCACTCTAGTCTCGGTGACAGAGTGAGACTCCAACTCAAAAAAAAAAAAAAAAGATAAAAGAAACAGAGGATCCTCTCCTGTTACCCTACTCGCTGTGTTACCCGCACTAGTTTGAAATATTTTTTCAACTTCATGAAAAGCTTTCCCTTTAAAAGAGTGATTGTAGTGTTTTCTATTAGATATAGGAGCCAGGAAAAACTGTGAAGTGAGAAAATTGGCACATTTTGGGGTTCCTTTCCTTGTTCGTTAATATACATGTTCTCACTAGTTTGAAGAGCAGATATGTTCCCCTGGCTGATGCTCAGATATTTTAGTCACATATGTTCCGAGACGGTTATTACTATATTTGAGCAATAGAGACTTAAACTCAAGGTCATTATTATTATTGTTATTGAGTCAGAGTCTTGCTTTGTCACCCAAGCTGGACAGCAGTGGTGCGATCATAGCTCACTGCAGCCTGGAACTCCTGGGCTCAAGCTATCCTCTCGCCTGAGCTTCTCTAATTGCTGGAACTATAGGTGCGCTACCATGCCTGGCAGGGACATTATTTTTAAAGAACAAAAACATTTGATATTCTTTTAGAAAAGCACCCATTTTATCATCTCTCAAATGAAAAGATCAAATTCAGTGATGTTATGGTCACTTTCTGCTCTCATGGTCTCTGAATTTCTATATTTTATAAAAATATGCATTGGCCCACCTACCTTCCGAGAAACTAGAGTAGACATGCAAATCAGAGAATGGGTTTAGTGAGAAATTCTATCCTCTCTGCCTCTCTGTGGGTGGTTCGGCTTTGTGGTAATCATGCCCGAAGATTACTATGGGAGGATTTTAGTTTCTGGCCCACTTCCAGAGTAATTGGGATCTCCACTAAAGGTAGATTCTTCCAGAGAAGGAAAAGAAGACAGACCAGCTAAGATGACAGGCTTGCTACAAAGGAACACTAATGCAAGGGACATACAAATACCCAGGCATTGGGGATTTTTCTGCCATTCTCTGTAGGTCTCTCTCTTCTGGGTCGACTAGTCCTTTGCCATCAATAGGCTGTAGCCAATTGTGCGAATGATTGGATTGTTGCAAAATGCCTGAATTTTCTTTTCCAGTTGGATGGATGGAAGCAAAGTAAATTATGTGTCTTGGGCCACAGGTGAACCCAACTTTGCAAACGAGGATGAAAACTGTGTCACCATGTATTCAAATTCAGGTAGACAATACACAGATCTTCTTGAACTTGTTTTGTGGTACGATATATCATTTCTTACATGCATAGGCTAAAAGTAGCAAGTTGTGCACTTAAGTCAAGCAAGATAAGAGACAATAAAGGAGAATTCTAATTTTGGCAGCATACCCATTCCATTTGTATGGGGAATGGATGCTTGATAGACGCACCAATAAATGACATAGTCGATCTTCTGACTTCTTCCTACATTATGAAACTTTTTTCATGTTCCGATTTGAATAAATATCCCAAGTATGTGTATCTTTCTCCTTTATCTCTCTCTCCATCTCCTTATTATTCTGTAAAGTGGGAACAATGATAGAATGTATCTGTTCTTGAGACGATTCGATGAGATTGAACATATAAAACGTTAAGTCGATGCCTGTTGTATCTAAAGTTTAGGGGTATTGTTAAATTATTATTATACTATTAGCTATTACTATTTAGATAATATATCTGCAACCTGCTTGGTTCCTAGGAAGCTCTCTCCGAAGGTGAACTATATTTATTATTCATGTAAGTGAAAGAGCAAGAGGATATGGTGTGGATTCTTCTAGTCACTTGTGTAAAAATAAAGTTTGATTATAGTCTCTAAACTATTTTTGAAAATCTTTGTGAAATATACATACTTTTTTTAAAAAGTGTTTCTAAGCAGAAACATGGAAATCTAACTTAACTCTTTTGCTCTTTGCCAGGGTTTTGGAATGACATTAACTGTGGTTATCCAAATGCCTTCATTTGCCAGCGGCATAATAGCAGCATCAATGCCACGGTCATGCCTACCACGTTACCAGTTCCATCAGGTTGCAAGGAAGGTTGGCATTTTTACAATAACAAGGTACTAAGAAGAATTAGTTACAATATTGGCATTGATCCAGATGAAGAGTGACAATGTAAATCTTTTAGTTCAAAGCTAAGTTTTGCTTATCTAGAAAATTCTGGGTAAGGATAGGTGAAGATTTTTGTGACAAATTCTCTGTGGAAATTGAGAGCATACTTGAGATAGTATGCAAATAGTTGGACCCTTTATCCCAAGGGTTACTCAAACTTTGCAAAGTAACTACTTCATTTTTAAATCTCAATTGTATTGTGAGAAAATTTAGATTTAGTGATAATTTTCATGATCATTTTGTCTGTCACCCAGGCTAAAGTGCAATGGTACAATCATGGCTCATCACGGCCTTGTCCTCCTGGGCTCAGGCGATCCTTCCGCCTTGGCCTCCCAAAGTGCTGGGATTACAGGCCTGAGTCACTACACCCAGCCATAATTTTTTTTTTAAGAGCAAACTTTATTATCTTTAGTTAACTTCTATGATTTTTTTCTCTTCATTCCAGTGTTTCAAAATCTTTGGATTTGTTGAAGAAGAAAGAAAAAGTTGGCAAGAGTCACGAAAAGCTTGCATCGAATTTGGAGGAAATCTGGCATCCATACAAAATGATAAAGAACAAGGTCTGCTGGCCATTTTCAATCAATGATGCATGAAAATATGTAATTTTGCCTGTAAAATGGTAAATTATTGCTGAGAGTAAATTATTATTATTATTTATTTTGTTTCCTAGAGCAAAAACTAGGAAGGAAGGAAAAAACCAGACACTTATTAAAAACTTATTCAGTTGTAGGTACCATGCTGGGCTTTTAACTTTACATGAAGTCCTTCCCATTGTCATAAAAACTCTGTAAAGCAGGTATTATCATCCCAATTTGTGAATGGGGAAATGGTGTTCAGAAGACCTTGAGTCAGGGACCTTGCCCAGAAAGCAGCAGAACTGGGAATCAAACCTAGGTCTGTCCAGCTTAAATCCCACCCTGTTTCTCTTAAATCAGTTTAGTCCCCCAAAGAAAAGTACTTCTAAGAATAAGATGAAAAATTGCTAATTTCCCACTGACAGCTTTTTCAGTTACTTCATCACATAACTTGTAATGCGATAAAATTGATATTTTTAAATATGAACTTTGAACAAACTGAGAAACAAATTTTTGGTAAAGCATGATGAACCAGAACTATGAAGGAGAAAACTCACCATATCCATATAGTAGATTGTAAAATGCATGATAGGGCATTGAAAGGTACTTTTTTCAAAAGAAAAGTACTTACCACTTTTGCATGGTCTTTCCAGAGATACTGTCACTGAAACAGGCACTAGGTTAAATTTATGACTTGTACTTTAAGGAGAATGTTGACCCACTGCAAGACATTCAGACTAAACTGATGAAGGGTTGGAAACCACTGCAAGTGAGTAATTGTTGAAAGACTCTCAGGTTCTACAGCTTGGAAAAGAGGATATGGACTTTGAAGGATCATCCTGAG
>NW_007246423.1:1086774-1135041 GCF_000164805.1 Carlito syrichta
GCGAGTGGATTGTCTGAGCCCGGGGGTTCGAGACCAGCCTGGGCAACTTGGTGAGACCTTGTCTCTACAATAAGTCAAAAGTTGGGCGTAGTAGCATGCGCCTGTAATTCCAGCTACTTGGAAGGCTGAGGTGGGAGGATCACCTGAACCCAGTAGGTCAAGGCTGCAGTGGCCATGAGAGTGTCACTGTACTCCAGCCTGGGTGACAGAGACTCCAACTCAAAAAAGAAAAAGAAAAAGAAAAAAGAAAAGCAGAAACAATAAAACAAACCAACAAACAAAAACACTTCATTTTTTGTTGAAGTTACTCCCAGATTTTTTGCAGTATGTCTAAACATCTAAAGTTTATATTTCACAAAAATGGAATCAAAACACACATAGTATTTTGTTACAAGTTCAGGACTTGAAAAATAAAGAAGATTGGATACAGCTAAAGAGAATGAGACAGAACTTTTTATATGCGTTTTGTGGTAGAATGATGCTTGTTTTCTAAAAGGTTTTCTAGTTGGACTCGGTGGCTCAGCCTGTAATCCCAGTGCTTTGGGAGGCCGAAGTGAGTGGATTGCCTGAGCCCATGGGTTCGAGACCCACCTGGGCAACTTGGCAATACCTCATCTCTGTCTTAAGTCAAAAATTAGCAGGGCGTGGTAGCGTGTGCCTGTAGTTCCAGCTACTTGGAAGGCTGGCGGAAGGATCGCCAGAGTCCAGCAGGTCGAGGCTACAGGGGCTGGGAGCAGCCACTGCACTCCAGTCTGAGTGACAGAGTGAGACTCCAGCACACACACACAAAAAGGTTTTCTGGAGTAGAGCAGAGAATTGGAAGCAAGACGGAGGATAAAAGTAGCTAAAAAAAAGTAGGGAAATGAGGATGAGTAGAGAACCTTTGAAATGTAGGGTTGAGGGTGTTTGATAGTTGAGGCTCCAGGGAACAAGGAGGTTGACAAGATGACTGGAGCAGGAGTATAGATTGGGATTAGCTGTGACTAGGGGTAGGTCAAAGCTGTGGTCACTTCACAGTGACACTTCTTTCAGTCACTTTATTTATTCAGACAAACGGCAGTTACCTTACTTTCAGCTGTATTTGTGTATGACTATCAATGTCTTCATGACTTAAAATTTTCTTTAATTTTTAAGTATTTTGGGATTTTCCAGCAGTTACTGATTTCTAGTTTAAGTATATTATGGTTTTAGAGATTAGTTTGTGTGGTTTCTATTCTTTTAATTTTTTTCACTTTGAGCTTTTAAAAAATGTTTATTTTAAGGATGTGGGGTACAATTCATCTTTTAAATTTGTTAAAGCGTGTTCTGTGGCTCAGAATGTAGTCTGTCTTGGCGAGTGTATCAAGTGAGCTTGAGAAGAATGTATAATATGCTGCTGTCATATGAAGTAGTTTATAGCTGACGGTGACATTCAGTTAATTGATGATGTGTTCAGCAAACTGTTCTTACTGATTTTTCTGCCTGCTGTATCTGTCCATTTTCAATAGAGGGGTGTTGAAGTCTCCAATCCTAATTGTAGATTCATTTATTTCTCTTTACAGTTGTTAGTTTTTACCTTATATATTTTGTTGCTCTGTTGTTAGGCCCATACACATTGTGGATTGTTATGTCTTCTTGGAGAACTGTCCCCTGTATCCTTATGTTATTCCCCTCTTTATCACGGATAACTTTACTTGCTTTGCAGTCTTCTCTGTCTGAAATTAATATAGTTAGTTCAACTTTCTTTTGATTAGTGTTAGCATGGTATATCTTTATCTCTTTACTTTTAATCTGTATGTCTTTATATTTAAAGTGAGTTTCTTGTACTAATATATGAATCTTTGTCTTTTAGTTGGTGTAGTTAGACCATTAGCATTTAAAATTATTATGAAATAGTTGGATTAATATAGATCATGTTTGTTATTATTTTCTGGTTTTTGTTTTTTGTTTTACTTTTTTTCTTGCCTCCTCTGGTTTTACATGATTATTTTTCATAATTTTATTTTTTTCTCTTCTCAGCATACAAATTATACTTTTCAAAAAACTTGCTTTAGTAGTTTCTCTTGAGTTTGCAGTATACATTTACATTTTTCAAATAACACTATAACACTTCCCAGCTAGTTCAAGAACCTTATAAGAAAGCATTCCTAAGTTTTTCCTGATAATATTCTCTAGTAACATCTGTCCCTAATAACATTGCTGTCATTCATTTCACCTATCCATAAATTATTATCACCAAATACCTTGTTGCTATTCTTATTTTGAACAATCTTGATCTTTTAGATCAATTAAGGATAATAAAAATTTAAGACGTATTTTTTGTTTGTTTATTTCTTCTTTTTTTCTTTTAACATGTCTTTCAAGCCAGGTGTCCTGGTAACACATTCTCTCAGTTTGTGTTGTTCATCTTGTTTGTCTGAGAAAGTCTCTGTTTCCAGTTCAGTTTTGAAGGGTAATTTCACTGGATACAGAATTCTAGGTTGGTGGGTTTTTTTCTTTCAACACTTTAAATATTTCACTCTCCTATCTTCTTGCTTTGCATGGCTTCTGAAAAGAATTGCAATGTAACTACTATTCTTGCTTCTTACTATTCTTGTTTTTTTCCTCTGACTTCTCTCAAGATATTGTCATCTTTGATTTCCTGCAGTTTGAGTATGATATACTTAGATGTAGTTTTTTAGTATTTATCTTATTTGATGGTCTCTGAGTTTTCTGGATCTCTGGTTTAGTGTCCTTCATTAATTTTAGAAAATTCTAAGTTGTTATTGCTTCAAATATTTCTTCTGTTCCATTCTCACTTGTTTCCTTGCCCAGGTCCACAGTTTAATGATGAATCCATCAAAGATATTCTTCATTTCTGATACAGTGTTATTAATTTCTAGCCTTTTAATCTCTTCTTAGCATTTTTGTCTCTCTGCTTACATTACCTACCTGTTCTTGAGAGTTGGTCCGTTTTTTACATTAGGGTCCTTAGCATATTATTGATAGTTTTTTACATTTTCAATCTGTTAATTCCACCATCTCTGCCATATCTGAGTCTGGTTATTCTGCTTGCTCTTCTTTTAAAATTGTGTTTTTGACCTTTTAGTATGTTTTGTATTTTTATGCTTCAAGTTGGACATGATATATTGGATAAAGGGAACTTGAGGATAAAGAGACTTTTAGTGTGAGGTTTATGTTTTTCTGGCTAAGGGTTAGCTCGTGTCTACTGTTTACTATCACTGTAGATGTCAGAGGCTAAAATTTCCTTTAGTGTCCTTGTTTTTGTCTCTCCTGTTGTGTTTGGGTTTCTCTAAAGTCTTTTAAAATAGTTTGTAGAGGGACAATTCTTCAGTTTTATTCCCCGTTATTTTACAGAAACCCTACTGTTATGGTGGTAAGGTGTCGGGGAGGGGAAACGCTCTATAATACTAGGATTAGGGCTCAGTCTTTTAGGGAGTTGGGGCTGTGACCTTCACATGTGTTTCTCAGTTTCGTTTTATTTATTTTCTCTCTTAGATGAGACTAAGGCTAGAGTGGGCTGGAGTTGGGCATTTCTCTTCTCCTAGGTTGTTAAAATCCTAGTTGGGTAGAAGTTGATAAAATAGTTGCTCTTGAAGACAGGTCTTATAATGGACAAAATGCTCTGGTATATTTCGAAATGGTTCTTTTTCCGTGTCTCCTGTTGGAAGCAAGAGGTGATTTTTCTCTAGTCTTCACTGTGAGAACCCGGTAGATTAAACTCACAAAAATGTGGAGATTCCCAAAGACTGCCTCTCCCTTCAGAGTTTTTGATACTCAAATTCGTTCACACCAAGCCTCCAGCAAATTGTAACTTCACAATTTAGTTTTTCCTACCTCAGTACTGGTTCCCATGGAATTTTCTGCTCCTAGGCTTCTGCTTTGGGCAGTTGTATGTCCCTACACCACCCTTACCCCCCCCCCGTCTGATTCTCCAGTTTGGAGATGGCTGTTTGTTTTGTGACTTCCATTTTCTGATGCATTTAAAAAGAGTAATCGATTTTCAGTTTTCTTCAACTCTTTTCTTGTGTTGTGGATAGAAGTGACAACTTTCAAATTTCTTACATGTCAGACTGGAAACTGAAAAATCCTCAACATTTAAAAAAAATTGACTCCCTTTGTGTTTACATTTCTTTTAAAAGGAAACTTCATGTTAGGAGAAAGTGGGAAATTGGCATGTTCACCACAAATAGAAGATAACTACAAAAGCAAACACAGTGAAATTTTGGGGCTTCAGCAAAAAGCAAAACGATTTGACCACATCTCCTGTCTTTATTTCTGGTTGTCTACAGCAGTCTCTCCTCAGCCCCATCCTCTTACTTTAAATGAGCAAACTACTGCATTGCAAATCAGATGACAGACTATCTTGAAAGGGGCATGGAACATGTGTTCCTCCACTCCAACAGGACAGTAGGGTTAGAGAAGAAGGAATGACCTTTGAGGAAATCACTACTGAGATTGATTGAGATAGTACTTAAAGGAAAGAAGGATCTGGGGAAAAGATTGAGTTGTAAAGAGGAAGCAGTGAAAAGCAAAATGTTTGGATAGTGGTGAATTGCAGGGGTTGGCTGACATTTTCTGTAAAGGAAAAACCTAGTTGTTGAGAACCACAAGATCTCTGTTGCAACTACTCAGCTATTGTAACATGAAAGCAGACATAGACAATTTGTCAACAAATGAGCGTGGCTGCGTTTCAACTAAACCTTTTTTTTTTTTTTACAGAAACAGGTGGTAGATTGCATTAGGCCTAAGACCATAGTTTGATGACTTCTGCTAGAGTAATAATTTCACCTATGAAAACAAAGCGTAGAGGAAGTCCTTCACACATGCAGCACTGGCTTTTACCCATTGAAAAAGGAAGGGTAACATTTTAGGTTAAATGCACATGAGGGAGACAAAGCAAGAATGGATCAGCGTTCTTGGAAAAAAGAGTTAATGTACCAAAGAGAATGAATGAATGCCTGATGGAGTATGAGAAGATGTGTGCGTGCGTGCGTGAAAAAGAAAGCGAGAGAGAGAGACAGAGACACACACAGCGAGAGACAGACAGTAAATATATTTCAAGCATTCATTTTTCATATACTTAAGTTTCGAAGGGAAGGGAAAATGGAAGGAAGATTGAGGTGAAACTTAAATGGTCAAAAACCAACTTCCTGACACTTGGGCCAAGTGTAACTGATGAGGTAGTCCATGGCCTTGTACCTGCAGGAAATTCCCAGGAGCTAACTGCTGTATCCATTCCCCTAACCACTTCCATGTGGTTTGGCGGCGGCAGCAGCGGCTCAGGTCTGTGGAAGGGCAAGTGTGAACCTAGACTGACATTTGAAGCCCTAGTAAATGAAAAACACAGCTCAGCCACTTAAAACAGTAAGGAAAATGCGTTATCTCCATGACAAAAAGTCCAGCATCTTAAAGACTCATTACAACATTTGCTTGCATCTAAGACACCATGGATTGAAAAATTCACCATGATTGTGTGTGCCACTGAGAAAGAATAGCTGCCAATTAAATTCTGACGTCTCTTATTTTAGAAATGTGAATGTGTGAGAAATGTTTGTCTTAAAGTTGGTGGAAAATGATTTCACCATATTATCTAGGATGGAGGTTCTTTCCATCTTTCTGCTCTGCACCCTTAGCTTGTTGGCCTAACTCTTTGTTATGGCTGGTAAAGAAGTTCCAGGCCTTCCCTCCATTCAAGACAATGCTCAATCTTCCCTTCCTTTGTTACTCTTAATCAGCAACACCTTGCATTCCTCACTCACTGAGAAGCAGTGCTATAGAGCTTGACGGGTAGGATGTAGGCTTAGAGTCAGAATGACTGGATTTTGAATCCCAGCTCTTTCATTAATTGCCTCTGTGACCTTGGACGAGTTGTCTCACTTCCCTATGCTTCAGTTTTCTCTTCTATGAAATGGGCATGATCATAGCACCTACCTCCTAGGATGGGTGAGTTTAAATGAAGGTAATACATGAGGAATATATAGAACAGTGTCAGACATTTTGAATGTACACTGTAATTATTATAACTGATGGGTGTAAAAAGCCCAACACATGCTATAGTCAAAATCTTCATCTGACACTGGCTGAACACTCTGACAAGTGCAGGTTTCATGACTTTCTGGGTTCACTTTTGGCTGGTAAACTCTCCTATAGACAATTGGAATTGCAAACACATTCACAACCAAACAAATACAGTATTTTTCCAGCCCTGGCATACTCCCCTGTAAGACTGTAAGACGTGAAACTTCCTAGCTATACTAACAATGTGTTCTAAATCTGTAGTAAAAATTTTATAAGTTAAATTGGCAGTGAGAAATATAGGGCCGGGCTCGGTGGCTCAGCCTGTAATCCTGCGCCTTTGGGAGGCTGAGGTGAGTGGATTGCCTGAGCCCGCGGGTTCGAGACCCGCCTGGGCAGCGAGACCTCATCTCTACAATAAATCAAAAAATCAGCCGGGCGTGGTAGTGCATGCCTGTAATTCTGGCTACTGGGAAGGCTGAGGCGGAAGGATCGCCGGAGCCCAGTAGGTGGAGGTTGCGGTGGCCGGGAGCGGCCACTGCACTCCAGTCTGGGCGACAGAGTGAGACTCCAACTCAAAAAAAAAAGAGAAATATAGGTTGTGTTCATTTCCCTTTCAGAATAGGACACCTACTTCTGGGTTTGGACTGTGAGAATTTATATAAAGAGGTTACCATATTCTTGTAGATCCTTTGGCTTCTAAGTTCTGATAGCAATTCATAAAATTTCTGATAGCAGAGTTTCTCAGGCCTATCTCCATCATTTATCTAATTCTGTCTGGTTTTCAATTCAGATAGCAAGATTTCAAATGTAGGGGACCGGCATGGAATGTGGGGAGGGATGGGGAGAAAGTCATGATGACTGAACATACTGTAAGTTAGGATGATCCTAAAATTGGGAAATTAAAATAATGAGTTTTGGGTGTGTTCACAAATTGATTTAAATAATCATTGACTCGACTTGTTTTCTTATTTTTTCTCCATAAATATCCAGGCTGATTGTGTTGTTATTATTGGAGGCAAATCAAATGAAGCAGGAAAATGGATGGACGACATCTGTGACAGCAAGCGAGGCTACATATGCCAGATGCCTTCTGGTAAGTTCCACCAGACCTTGCCTTTCTACAAGAACTGGGGTCTTAAATACACTTTAAAAAATATGATCAGGCAACCCCTTCAGGTCCCCTCCCACTGTGGGGGCTTTTCTGTCCTCTCAATAAATCCTGTTTTCTAAAAAAAAAAAAAAAAATATATATATATATATATATATATATATGATCAATTTTTCCTGGCACAGCAACATATTTGTTGGATTCTTGCTTTAATCCATGAAAGCCTGTGACAGATAGAAAAGGTGATATTTTCTACACGTAATTCATGAATCTGCTCTCTCATCATTACTGGAAAGTTTTGTGCAGAGTAAACTTGAAGTTGAAACTTTCCCTAATTTTGTTAGACAGCTAGGATACTTGTCTGTCGGTGCCTATTTTATTTTATGCTATTTTATTTAATTTGTGCAATTATGTATGTATGTATTTATTTTTGAGTCAGGTCTCACTCTGTCACCTACTGGAGTGCCATGGCATGATCATAGCTCACCACAGCTTCAAACTCCTGGGCTCAAGTGATCCTCTCACTTCAGACTCCAGAGTAGCTGGATCTACAGACACATATCACTGTGCCAGGTTAATTTTTTTTTTTTTTGAGTTGGAGTCTCACTCTGTTATCCAGGCCGGAATGCACGCTCACAGCTGGCCACCCCAGCATTGACCTACTGGGCTCAGGCGATCCTTCTACCTCAACCTTCCAAGTAGCCAGAACTACAGGTACATGCTATCATATCCAGCTAATTTTTTTATTTATTGTAGAGATGAAGTCTCAGGCTGGTCTTGAACCTGTGGGCTCAGGCAATCCTTTCTCCTTGGCCTCTCAAAGTGCTGGATTATAGGCTTGAGCCACTGCCACTGTACCTGGCCTAATTTTTAAAAAAATTTTTTTGTAGAGATGAGATCTTGCTACGTTGCCTAGGCTGGTCTTGAACTCCTGGGCTCAAGCCGTTCTCCTGCCTTGGCCTTCCAAAGTGCTGGGATTACAGGCGTGAGCCACCGCATCCAGTCCTGCGTGCCTTTTTTAAATGTCAGAGTAAACATATCTTTGTTCAACTCCTATAATTTGAGAACCATTGGCACAAAACATCATATATGCCTCATTATATATTCTATGTTTTATGCTTTCAAAAATGCAGGTTTCTGATCTGAGTTGGCTTTTTTTTTTCCTCATCTTAAGAAGCCTGGATATGATTAAATGAAAGTGACACAGAGCATATAAATATTTACTGTGAATCAAGATTATGGCTATACAAATTTTGGTTTCTAATGCAACTAGAATAAAAACATCTAGCTACACAAAAGGGACAGAAATTTAAAAATAGGTCAGAGATGAGGGTTGAGGGTGGAGAGGATAACTGTGTCCTGAGTTCAACTCTTAGAGGTTGAGTATAAGTCAGAAGGTACTTGTTCTCCCAGACCCATCAGCTTTTTCTATACTTTTTGGGGCATCAGGGAACTAGTGTCAACTCACGATAATGTCTGAAAAATCATATAGGATATTTTCAGATGATGGACAAGTGCTGCAGAAATTCTAACCTTTTCTTCATTGAAAAGGCATCCCAGGTTATGCCATTTTTCTCTTCATACTATACCCTACAGCACCAGTACCCTAGACCACCAGTAATACCAAAGCACACCATCGATGCCTCTGTCCTTTGGGTAAAGCGGGGGGATGTTCCTTCTAGAAGTGAATGACAATTCACAAGCATATTTAGAATCTGCCTTTTCTTCTTCATATAAACACAAGTGATAGAATATTTGCCAGATAGCAATAGTTTGCAAATTTTGAATGGCTTAAGGAAAGGTTTGCAGGGTTAAAGTGAAAAAGGGTAGCATGTAAAATTTTATAAACTGTAAATTATTTTTTTAAAAAACTATTAATCCCCTTCAAAAGCAAGAGTAAAAAAGACTATGGAAGTGCATCAAAATAGGTATAATAGTTGTCTTTGGAGAATGGAATTAAAGGCAACTTTAGTCCCTTCATTGTAGTTTGCTGTGTTTTTCAAAACCTCTACAAATGCACACATTATCTGTCTGTCTGTCTACCCATGTCCATTTAAATAAACACTATTTTAAAGAATAGGTAGCATGTTAACACGTTTTTTGTTAAAATTGTAGAAAATACAGAAACACACAAAGAAGAGAAAAAATTGAAAAACTACCTGTGATCCAACCACCTAAACTTAATCGCTCAATATTTCAGTTTTCCCCCTTATAATTTCTTCTATAAATGTTTTTTAAAAATAAGCAAATTGGACAGAGGAACTGAATTTCTAGTTACATATAGTTTCCCATAAAACTGCTGCTTTGTTTGTTTGTTTTGCTTATCTTTACCTCAAACCTCATTTGTCACTCTCAATGACCTGTAAGTTTTCCAACTGTATTACAGCAAGTCCAGATCTTTCCACCTTGGAACAATGTAAGGTTGTTCAGTTCCAGACAGGCTGTAACATTTTTAGGGTCCTGGCTAGGGTTTCTTGGTTTGATGATATTATGTCAACACAAGATGACAGCAACAGCAAAAAAAAGAGGAAATGAAATGAAATCGTTGAATAGCAGGCATGATCAAAGTATGACACTTACGTAGTGTAGAACAAGGCAGATGGTGGGTTAAGTTGGTATAAAGTGGAACACACCGGATAATTGGCCAAGGCAAAAACTGGTAGCAAAAAATATGTAGATTCCTATGCCAAGATAAAGAGTGAGATGGCAAATATTTTAGGCTTTGGGGACTATCTGTTCTCTGTTGTAAATTCTCAACTCTGCTGTGGTCGTCGGAGGTCATAGGCAATACCTGAACAGTTGAATGTGGCTGTGTTCCAATAAAACTTTATTTGTGGACACAAATTTAAATTTCATCTGATGTTTAAATGTCCTGAAATATAATTCTTCTTTGATTCCCCCTGCAACCACCATTACCTCTTACCACACTTAAAAGCCTTTATAACTCATGGCCAGGTTTCATCCTCTGGCTGTTATTTGCTGACTTCTGCCCTAGCTCATCAGGTAAGGCATGCAGAAACTAGGCCTTTTGGGAGTCCTGACACTGAAGTGGCCCAAAGTACAGGTGGGCAACAATGTAGTGGTGGGAAACCCATGTTGAGAGCTGAAGAAGAATGATCAGAAAGCTGAAGTGACTCTGGCTTATAGGGGATCCAACACCTGGGTTGGTTTTCATAAGATATGGGGGGATTCACCATGAGCATGAATAAGATCCAATCTTTCAAGGCCCCAGTGCCTTCAAGGATCTGGCAAGGTGAAGGACACAGGAAATCATCAAGAGTAAAGCTTGACCTTGAGATCAAGGTTAAACAAGCCAGGGACTAGTGTATGGCTTCGTTCCAGAGCCCTAAACCAGCTTTCTGAAGGTGTATGACTCACAGGTAGAGTCAAATAGACACAACTTAGGGATGAAGTTGAACAAACGGGAGTGGTGAAGGAGGACTGTTCCTGACCTTGACATTTAGCCAGGATGGGAAAATAAAGATTATCAATGGCACAATGATTGACTGATGTTCTTTCATTTGTAGGATTAAACTATGACATTTCTTTCATCTAGGTACTGAATTTGTAACTTTTTGTTTTTAGTTTAGAAACTTGATCATATATCTGCCTTCATATTCTAAATACAGCTTGGAAATTATTTAATTTAATCAGACATACTGATTAAAAAATAAAGCTCTGTTTTTCTTGGTCAGCAAATAATAGCCAGAGGATGAAACCTGGCCATGAGCTATGAAAATGACTCATGAACATATTTTTAACAGCTGAATGTTTGGGCTTATGCTATTCTGATTATTTTTGTGATGGATGAGATATGGTAGTCATGTTCCGATGGTGCTCAATTACTGTTTATTGAATATGCTAATGAAAGTAATCTTTTTATTCCAGACCCTTCCTCGCCTAATCCTCCAACAACAGTCCCAACAGATGGCTTTATTAAATATGGTAAAAGCAACTATTCACTCATAAAATTAAAATTACAATGGCATGAAGCAGAGAAATATTGCAAGCTTTACAATTCCCTTATTGCTAGCATTCTGGATATCTATAGTAATGCATTTGCATGGATGCAAATGCAGCCACTTAATGAACGTGTGTGGATCGCCCTGAACAGTAACTTGGTAAGATGCTGGGAACATGTGTAACTTGATGTGATGGATAAATTATGGTTGGATAAGATTGTTTCTGTTCATTCTGGTGAACACTCTGTAAGAAGCTGTGCTGAACAATGAGAATGGTACTAACATTGAGCAAGACTCAATCTTTTAAGAATCCAGTGCCCTCAAGGACCTGGCAAGCTGGTGATATGTGTCGGAGATCAAACTAAGACTTATCTAACTGATATTAACTCTCCTGTTGCTTTTGATTATTACAAATATATTCTGAATCTCAAGAGTTTTATTTATTCACTTTTTTCTCTCCTGTGCCATGATTATAATTATACCATAGGAATTAAGAAAGCAGGTTGGGGACATAGTTACAGGTAATGGATAGGAGATACTTCCTATTTTGGCCAGTCTAGTGTTGTCATAGGTCCTGAGGTTGTGAAACTTTCATTCATATGTGAGAAATATTTCATTGAAGTCAATTCCCTATATTTTATAACAGAGAAAGAAAGGTTGGAGGGAAATGGCCTGGGTTGAGGTATTGAGGCACAAAACTAAAAGCGGTGATAGAGTTGCCAAAATCTTCTTAAAATGAGTCTTCTCTCATGCCTAGTCATCCATCTGTCCTCCCTCGACCAACCATCTAGCTAATCAACAGCAAACTTCCTAGTAGAAGAAATAGATATGTTACCCAGTGCTTTGAGAGGACAAAGCAGGACGATTGCTTAAGTACAGGAGTTCGTTACCAGCCTGGGCCACATAACAAAACGTCATCTGTAAAATTTTAAAAATTAACCACACATGGTGGCATGCTCCTGTGAAACCAGCTACTCCAAGACGGAGATGGGAGGATCCCTTGAGCCAGGAGTTCAAGGCTGCAATGAGCTATGATCATGCTACTGCACTTCAGTGAAACCCCGTCTGGGAAGGAAAAGGGAGGGAGAGAGGGAGAGAAAGGAGAGTTAGATATGGCAGTTTGTAATTAAGAGATAACATAAGAAGTGTCAAAGAGAGATATATACAAAATGTCATGGGAGGAGAGAAAAGGGAGCAGTTGGGCCAAGGAGGAGGACCAAGAAAGAATGTTTTTTAAAGTCAGACTTTGTAGATGTAGTCTAGGGTGGTAGAACATAAGGCAAAGTATCAAGAAAAGAGAAAAAGATAAAGGGGGAAAATCTGAAAAGTAGATCAGTATCAGATTTTACAGAACGTCCAATGTCATGATACAGAGATAGAAATTTGCATCTTAAGCAATGAGTATTTCCTGAGAAGGGAAGTGTAATTTAAAAGTAAGTAGTTCCATAATGATTTCTGGAATTAAGTTTAGGCAACACATTTGTATGTCTCTGTTGACTATGTTTTTAATAATTAAATTGCTTGATAAGTCTTTTTAATAATTAAGTTGCTTGATAAGTCATTCATTTTCTTCTCACAGACATGTTCACAATTCTCTTATGAGTTTAAAATAGGTTTTTATTTTTAGAAAGCTTAAATAGTTTTTCACTATACCTATATATATATATATATATATATATATATTAATAAAGTGGTATTATTATCTTTCTTATGACTAGGGAGTTAATGATGAAGTTTTGATTCCTTGATGTTCAGGGAGGTGGTCTTCTAACTATCATGATGTCATATTTTTTAAACAGCTAATGTTTCTGTTCTGTTTGCACATTTAATTCCTTATTAAATTTAGTCAAATGGAGTTATGCAAGCATTATTTGATTAAACATAGAATGCTATAAAATTCTAACTTGAGATAACATATGCTTCTGATTTTTGTCATTGGATTTCTGGTCATTGGCTTGGTAAATTAAGCAATGCCATTAAAAGGGGGATAATTGAATCTTTAAAAAATTCATTTATCTCTGATTCATGTTATTTGTCATCTGTTCTTAAACATTACCTATCAAATCAATTTTAGATTGTTAAAAGAATATTATTGATAAATAATATATTTGATGTTATCAGTTGGTTTGTGTGTGACCATAAATTTATTTGACTAAATTTAATAAGGAATTAAATGTGCAAATGGAATAGAAACATGAGCTGTTCAAAAAATATGACATCATGATTTGTATAGTTGGAAGACCACTTAACTGAACATCAAGGAATCAAAGCTCCTCTGTTAACTACGCTCATGCCCTTAGCTAAGTCATTTATCATTAGTGCTGTTTCTACAGCAGAACAATGAGAAGATCAGAAAAGATTAGTGCTTCTCTCAGGGGTCCATGAATTTAATGAAAATTACTTAGTTTTTATTATAACTTCAATACTATTATAAGAAATATCTATTTATTATGAAGACACAACTTCCGTTTTATCCTGAATACCTGCAAAAAAAGAGAGTTTCATGAAATAAGACATAGCGTACTTTAGTCAGTGTCCAGCTTCCCAGCATGTGCTCCTGGGAATGTCCAAGAAATAATCATTTTCAAAAAAGGCTGCATTTAGTGAAGTTGAGTCCATAGAAATGATTTATAGCATTCTTTTTTCTTCTCAAATGTTCAAGATTCTGCGTCAAATTGCAGTCTTAAATATACTCGTTATTCTTCATTTGGTTCTTCTGGTATCTTCTAAAGGAGGCGAGGTCCCATGTTAATGCTTGCTTTTTTCTTGCAGACTAATAATGAATACACTTGGACAGATAAATGGAGGGTGAGGTTCACTAACTGGGCTGCTGATGAACCCAAACTGAAATCAGCATGTGTTTATCTGGATCTTGACGGCTTCTGGAAGACAGCACCTTGCAATGAAAGTTTTTATTTTCTCTGCAAAAGATCACATGGTAATCAAATATATAAAAACAACCAGGGAATCTGAAATTTTCTGGATAAGCTACTACACACCACTGTTGATATCGTTAAACAGTAGTGTGTCTTGGTTAGCTAAGAAAAAGATAAACATATTTCTTTACCTAACAAAAGACTGTCGTGGCTATAAACCAGTATACATACATCAAATAAAGGAGATAGAAAATTTCTTCACTTCCAGAGTTTATTTGCTTCTTAATAAACCTCTGAATACTTATTACTGATTTTGTCCTCTAAATCGATGATGACAGATTCTTCAGGACATTACGCTTACTTTTGATGTCTCCAACACATCTTCATCAAAGGGATTTTATCAGAATGTGTATAGATTCATCAGCATCAGTGATATTACTGACATAGTTCTAGAATTGTAATTATAGCATTCAGTTATATCACAGGTGCCATTAATACTAAGAAGGGACTGGGGTTACACCTATAATCCCAGCACTTTGGGAGGCTGAGGTGAGAGGATTGCCTAAGCCCATGGGTTTGAGACCAGCCTGGGCAACTTGGCAAGATTTCATCTCTACAATACATTTAAAAATTAGCCAGATGTGGTGGCACGTACCTATAGTTCTGGCTACTTGGAAGGCTGAGGTGGAAGGATCACCTGAGCCCAGCAGGTCATGTCTGTGGTGGCCATGAGCGTGTCACTACACTCCAGCCTGGACAACAGAGTGAGACTCCAACTCCAAAAAAAAAAAAAAAAAAAAAAAAACTAAGAAGGGGTTATAAGGATTGGGATCCCAGAAAAGAGTAGCTTGAAAGGGAAATCTCTTTACAAATTATTTTGAGGTGACTTTTAAAACTTATTTTTGTAGGTATCTATAGAACTATAGCCTTAACTATGAGTGTAATTAATTTCCACTATACCATAATGCAGTCTATTGAAATATAGTTGGAATGAAAAAAATGGTAAAGTAAAACAAAACTCAATAATAAAAATAGGATTCAAATGATAACCATTGGAAGCTGACATTTTAAAAAAAATATTAGGTGATAACATTTGCCTTAGCTGCTAAAGTATTATTCTACATACTAAAGAAACTTCAGGTTTTGCTTTATTGAAATGTCTTTTTATTAACAGAAATCCCTGCCACTGAACCTCCGCAACTGCCCGGCAGATGCCCAGAGTCAGAGCACACTGCGTGGATTCCTTTCCACGGTCACTGTTACTATATTGAGTCCTCATATACAAGGAACTGGGGCCAAGCTTCTCTGGAATGTCTTCGAATGGGTAAGTGCCACATTTCGTGAAAGAAAATCCCATAATCATCTATTCTGGTGTCCTATGACACTGATAACATTATCTTTCTGTGCTAATACTCTAAGTTGTTAGGCTTCTCATTCTCAGCTATCCAGAATGTTGTACTCACCTTTTATCACTGTGAAGCTCAGGTTTTACAAGTGTCTAGGAACCATTTTGTTTTGCCATTAATATGAAAATGTTTATATCTGGTTTTTGTATTTGTGAAGAAAAACAAAATAAGACTCAAATAAGCATGACAAAGATAAATGATTTTCCCCTTGAAGTAAAAAATGCCAAATAAAGTTAATTTTTTAGGGGGCATTTCAAAGTCACTTGGATTTATAATTATTGTTCTATGCAGTTGCCTTTAAATCAGAAGAGATAAAAAAGAGTTATAACCAAAAAAGACATTATATTGCTTTTGATATTTATCTATGTAGTTATCTTTACTGATACTCTTTATTTCTTTATGAGTTACTTTTAAATGTCCTTTCATTTCAGCCATAAGTATTCTCTTTAGTATTTCTTGTAGTGACAATTTAAAAAAAATTAATTTTCTTTTCATTTTTGTAGGATAGCTTTGTTAAATAGAAAATTCCTGCTCGATAGCCATTTTCTTTCATCTTTTTGAATATGTCGTCTCACTGCTTTCTGGCCCCATGGTTTCTGATGTGAAATAACGTTAAGGTGCCAGCATATGATGAGTCACTTCTCTCTTGCTGATTTTAAGACTCTCTCTTTATCTTTTGGCAATATGATTGTTATGTATATAGGCAAAGATCTTCTAAATGTTGTAGGCCCAGATTTTTTTTAAGTGCCTAGTACTAATGAGTCTCCAGGTTTTGCTGAGGGGTTCTGTCTGTGTGTCGATCTATATGTGCCTTCAATGCTTGTCCAGGCAGTTTAAAACTCTGCCTTAGCCTTCACTTCCTGCTTGTGCAGAGCCTCAAGGTCAGCCAAAGGTGAGAGCTTAGGATTTTCTTTCTTATCCATGCCCACAGCAATGGACATCTGCATACCCAATGCACGCTTGTGGCCTTCTAGATTCCCAGGAATATGTCAGTGCTCTTTAAAGTCCCTTTGGAATATCTCCTTAAGTTTTTGGTTGGCTTACTGTTTACCCCAACTATTATTATGCCATAGGTGGTTATCATGTTAGACAATTACCACTGATAGTTTTTGACAAACACTTACAGGTGAAAGTCTGTTTGCACTGAGTGAATTCTGAATCAAGGCAAATAAAGACAAACTTTGTAAGTGGGGTTTTCTAAGAAACTATCAGGAAATTCTTTGAGAATGGAACTTGGAAATAGCTCCAACCCCATTCGAACCTCTCTGTTGTTTTCTAGACTGCTGTTTTTCATTGTGGTTGTGGGGCTGTTGGGCTGTTGGTTTTTAAGGCAGAAAGAGAACTAGAAAGAAGGCAAAGGGATTAATGCACTTTAAAACACTATAAAGCTCGCTGTTATTACCAAGATTCAATCATTTATCTTGTATACATGCTTCTTGGATTGTTGCAGGTCTTTGGTTAATTTTCAGTATCTTGAAAAAGTTCATTTTGAGAAATTTTCTAGCATTCTCATTGCTTTCATAGAGGAAATAATTTATTCTTTGTACTTATTCTGCCATTTCTGATGATGCCACCTGATATTTGCTTGGACTTTTATAATTAAAAAAAGTTTTTGTTTATGTTGCTAAATAATTTTTTAAAGGAACTTTTGTAATGAATATGTAGAAACTTTGTTTTCAATTTTAGGTGATTATCTTCTCCAGTAAATAAAATGAATGATTCTCATTCTCAAAATATGTCACAGATATTTTGAAATGACTAATGTCTATGAAATATATTCAGTGAGGGATTAAGTAATCATATTGTGAAACAATCATTAAGGGGATAATTCAGAATTCAGTAATATGGGATTCAGGCATATAGTTAAATGCATTCCCACAGGATTCATAAAGCCTGGGTCATACCTTGACTCTGCTCTCTACTAGTGTTCAGCTCTTGGAAAATTACCTATCCTTTGTGTTTTAGTTTTCTTATCTGTAAAATGAGGTCACAATAGTACCTACTTAATGAGGCTATTGTAAAAATGTAATGTGATGGTGTTTATAAAGTTTAAAGAAAAATGTTTGGCATGAAATACTTAATAGTTATTATTGAAAAACTATAGATTTTTACTATGATATCTAATATTGGCACTTAATCTTATGTAACTTGCCACTTCAATAGTCACCTAACTGCCCTTCCAGTTTCTTTTCCTTACTTTGAATGGTCTTATACATAACAGCTGAATTAATACTCCTATAGTACATTGCATCATTCTGCTGCCTGAAAAGAAAAAAAAGAAAACGAATTGTTCTTTTTCATCACATTGCCCCTAAATACCGATTTCCTGCCTTCTGCAATGAGACCTAACCCACAGCTTTTTTTTGCCCATTGACCAAATTGGTGCTACACTCCAGCCAAACCAAGCCATCTTTGTTCCTGAAGAAGTTCTATACTTCTCTCTCTCATTGTCTTTCCTGTTATTGCTGCTTCTTCCTCCTGAAACTATTTTCTATCTCTTTTACTTGAAATTTCATGCTTCACTTACTTAAATTCTCTTTCATCTATCCTCCTTTTTAACGGCTACAATGAATATTTGACATGTCTATTGCATATTGCACTTAATTTCTCTCCTATGATATTCCTTTGTACTCCTATGATTGATCATTGAACCATACCTTTCTCAGGATATATTGTACATCCTACACATCTTTGAATATTCTGCAGGAACTTCTATGCTTGTACTCAAATGGTGCTGATGATGCTGAAAATTACATTTTCAAAATAGAAACTAAAATTCTGAGAAGATGAGCGTCCATCCTTTGAAGTTCTTCCTGTTAAATGGAGATGTTGGGGTGATTTCTATAGCTCTTAAGATCAACACTGTTATGAAAATATTGTCAGCTACTTATATGTACACCCATCATGTTTGCTTTTTATACTTTGCAGGTTCCTCTCTGGTTTCCATTGAAAGTACTGCTGAATCCAGTTTTCTGTCATATCGTGTTGAGCCACTTAAAAGTAAAACCAATTTTTGGATAGGATTGTTCAAAAATGTTGAAGGTAACTTTTGCAGAATAATTGTTTAATCACAAATACTTCAAAACATTGTATGTAAAACAAGGTTTCGTTTCCACAAAGTGTATCTTAAATAATGATTAATTCATGAAGACTTTGAAAATTCAAACTCATATTTTTACTTGAGATAAGAACTGAAAGTTTAAGTGAATTTCATATTGTGCTGTCATCAAAGTTGTTGATTAAAACATATCTTCTGAACTAAATTAGTTCAAGAAGTTTTAAAAAGCATTTTCTTTTCCTTTCTTTCTTTTCTTTTTCTTTTCTTTTCTTCTTCTTTTTTTTGGCCAAGAAAAAAACAACTAGGGAAAGATAAGCATAAACATTTATACTAATTAGAAATAAATTTTCAACTAAAGTTATATTACCAACATATTCTTCTTGGTTTTCTTCCCTGTAATAATTAGTCATTATAGTCTTACCTATTCAAAGTCTGATTATAAATGACTATTGATTCTAGTAAAAAATAACGTACTTAGAAATTTTGTACAAATAAACTGAACTTATTATAAGAGCGGTTCATTTTAGCTTCTGCTTTTCTTTGTCTTACTTGATAACCAGGAAAATGGCTCTGGATAAATAACAATCCAGTCTCCTTTGTCAACTGGAACACAGGGGATCCCTCTGGTGAACGGAATGATTGTGTAGCTTTACATGCATCTTCTGGGTTTTGGAGTAACATTCATTGTTCTTCCTACAAAGGATATATTTGTAAAAGACCAAAAAGTAAGTAAGAAGTTTGTCATGTGGTGCATATATTCAATGGCCATTATTTCTTTCAAATGGGATCAGGTGTGGGATTATAATGTGATTTCCGGGCCATTGTGAGCTCTCTCCCCTTATCCATGAAAAATCCATTTTGCCATGGTGATCCACTGCTGCCTGCCGCTCTGAGTGAGTGAGATACACTGTCTGCTTAGATGACATAACGATGTGGGTTTATCAATACATCTGTAGTGAGATATCCCTGCATATGGATTCACCAAACTGCAAGCAGTTGAGAAAGCCCAAGTTGTAGGCAAAGCCTTACTGCATGAGAAGTGGGTAGAGCAATTATCAGCCCAAACCAGAAGAGACCAGGGTTCTGGAGAGGAATCAGATTCGGTTGTGGAATGAGTCATATCAGACCAATTCAGTCTCCTTCTGAGACTGAGTGCAAGACCATGAAAGGAGAGGGACTGGGGAATTAATAGTGTCAAATGCTCACAGTGTACCTCTCTCTGGACTTTAATAATATTTTGTTGCCATTCCACCTCACATAATATCCTTCCCAATAAATAAAATTATTGATTAGATCATAGATTTAAATGAATGAGTTAGGTAAACTAACCCTGTCTCCCCAGGAAGTTTTATCATTTTAGAATTCTGCAGATCTTTAGTCTTTTTAAATTCTGTTCTAAGGTACCACACCCTCCAGTGCAATGTTGGAGTACTATTTTACTTTTTATTCAAAGACCTTATAACACCTTAGGCTTCAGTGGGGCCAATTTCAAGTTCCCTAGCCTAGAATGCTTTACGTCTGGGTAGATTGGGTAGATTTTAAGGGTATCAGTGGCTCAAATGCAACTTGGAGAATTGCATTGTTAAATCTTTTCATATATTCAAACTCTCCTTACAGCTGTAGGATCATGCTATGGTGTAGATAGTGAGATGATAGATAGACAGATGATAGGGAAGTAGATAGAGACATGATAAAGATACAGATTTTTTTTCTTTCTGTATTTGTACCTTTATCTCTGTCTCTATCATATCATATTATATCATGTCACATAAGTGAAATATGGAGGATTCTATGTATTATTGACCCAAATCATATTCACTATCTATATGCAATTATTTGGGCTTTTTTTTTTAGTCAAAGTCTCATTCTGTTGTCCAGGCTGGAGTGCAGTGTCACTCTCAGAGCCACCACAGCCTCGACCTGCTGGGCTCAGGTGATCCTTCCGCCCCAGCCTTCCAAGTAACTGGAACTACAGGCACACAGTACTACATCCGGATAATTTTTTTAATGACTGTAGAGACGAGGTCTTGCCAAGTTGCCCAGGCTGGTCTTGAACTCCTGGACTCAGGCAATCCTCTTGCCTTGGCCTCCCAAAGTGCTGGGATTACAGGCTTAAGCCACCATGCCCAGCTTGAGTTTTTTTTAAATTTTATTTATTCTTATTTTAAAGATGTGGGGTATGATTCAGGGTTAGGCATACAAATGTTCATTATGCAGTTACCCTTGTTGATGAGGTGTGCCCCTCCCTCCCCTGGCAGTTTCCTACTACTGCCAATCCCTTTTTATAGTATTATGATAATTGTTCAAGGTCTGCTGATAGGTGAGAACATATGGTACTCTGTTAAATATTAAATTATTTTCTCTTTTTACAGTTGTTGATGCCGAGCCTACTCATACGTTGGCTACAACACAAGATAATAAAGGTAAGAATTCAAAAGGTAAGAATTTCAGGGCAACCTCTTCGGGTCTCTTCCCACTGTGGGAGCTTTTCTGTCCTCTCAATAAATCCTGCTTTAAAAAAAAAAAAAGAATTTCAAGTTCTGTATTAGTAATACATTCAGACAATTTGTTTTAAGAACCATAATAATGCTCTCTGACTACCTTGCACTCTCAGTAGAATTGCTTGAGCTAAACTAGCCTTTGTCGATATCAACCTACCTTGAATGATTCTTTACAAAAACAGGCTTTGTAGTCAGGTTGGTGTTTCTACCAGAAGAAGTTATTGAAGATAGTTCTTGCTCTGTTATGAAGAGCAAAAGAGAATCTGTGGAAGAATTTTTTCTCAAGAATCTCTAGGTTTTTTCGTTCTTGATGAAGTTTTTTGTTTATATTTTTATAACAACTTGATTTAGGTAACTGATTCTACTTCACTCATTTTGTGGACTGCTAAGAAAATCTCAAAGTGAGATTTACAGTTTGCCTGTAATGTTCTTATTAACCAGTAGTTCTGTTAACCTGTAATGTTCTTATTGACCCCATGGATGCTATTTGCTTGCTAATTATGAGTTCAAATCCCCAATATTCTCATTTTCCATTTTTTTCTAATTTTTCATTTGCTTGTCATTATCATCATAATTATCATCATCATTACTATTTTATTTATCTTTTTTGTAATGTATTTGTAAGTAGCCTTAAATTATTTTGAAATAAGGCAAATGTATTTTAAAAATGTTGATTAACTATTTCAATGCTACATAGACAGATGATATATTCTTGCAGCTGAATAATCATCTTAACATTCTGAATAATCTTGCAGGTCATATGAACTCTGGTTTTCATGCTTTGCATTTCTGTTTGACAAATATCACTTGAAAGAATTTTTTTTCACATTTCCCGTAACTGTTTATTAGAGATCATCATTATAGAAGGTGTCCTGAATATTCAGATGGATCAGATAAGTCACGCTATAAATGCCATCTGTCTTCTTGCTTGGGCAAATCATCATTGGCCAAGGGGTTCATGATAATCACAGTCATAGTAATAGACATGAAATCTATGCATCAATTTAACCAAAGTGATTTCCAACTTTTAAAAGACGTGAAAGAATATTCATATTAGTTTTTCAACAAGGAAATTTGTATTTTCTTCATAGCGTTCAACCTTCTGTCTCCCCCTACATTTTCCCTAATGATTTTATTTATTTATAGCTGATTCAAGGAAGATGGACCCTTCCAAACCACCTTCTAGCACAGCAGGAGTAGTCGTCATTGTGGTCCTCGTGATTTTAGCTGGGACTGGCCTTGCCGCCTATTTCTTTTACAAGAAAAGACGTGTGCAGCTACCTCAAGAGGGCGCCTTTGAAAACACTCTCTATTTTAACAGTCGATCAAGTCCAGGAGCTAGTGACATGAACGATCTCATGGGCAACATTGAACAGAATGAACACGCGGTCATCTAGTATCACAATGTGATTCTGAGATATTTGAATTTTATAAAATTGTAACTAAAAGTTTAAATTCTTTATTTCAATGTCATTGTTTCCTTTAAAATTAGTACTGTGTTGTACTGGTCTGTCCTTTCTCTTTGCCTAATTGAAGAAATAATTGCTTGTTGTCTAGCCTGGCAAGATATTTTCACAAAAGAAGGAGAATAATGTTGATTATCACTTTTAAAAATATCATAGGATATTTTAATGCCAACATTTAGGCATGATTGATGGTAGCTAATTTCAACAGCATACAGATTATGTACTTTAGAAACAAGGAAGCCTCTTGAAATGTTTTAAAGAGCTCCCAAGGATATGTAATTCAACAATTAGAAGACATTTGAAAAATCGAGTCCATAAAAATTTAGTCAGTTTTCTCTCTCACCAGATTTTATTTCCATGCCAATTTTTAGAATTTTATTTGTACATGTTCAGAAGAATAAGGCAGCCGAGAATCTTGTTTTCTACAAGCAGGGTTATACAGGTTGAATATTGCAAATGTGTTTTTGTCCTGTTATGTGTATATCAGGAACACAAGGATGTGAAAATAAAATGTAAATTTGCATAACTGGATGTACTTAGATAATGTGAAATAAACATTAAAGACAAGGTCTATTTTTAATAGATTTGTATTTTGGTGATCTTAGCAAGTATAAATTTGATTTTAAGGGAAATTTATGTATCCATTCCACTTACACTTTAACTGCTCTTAAAATAAATGGCATTATCAGTAGAGAAATTCTTTAAATTAAAACCTTCAACTATTTGGAAAAGGGATGTTACTAAAACACTGCATGTAAAATGAGTTTTTTACAATAATGACTTGCACAATTTCCTTAGATTTTCCCCTATGTAAACTCCGAATTCAACAATCAAGAGCACCACTATTGGAAATTGGAAATCTAAATAGCTTTTTCTCCCCCTTAAAATTCCTTTTCGCTTAAAAATTTTGCCTCAGATAAAGTTTTCAGTACATTGTGAAATATTTTGTAGGTTTCAAGCCTCATAGAGGTACCACATTGCCAGCTCATCTTTTACTTTCTTATGGGATTGCCCCGGGGTAGAGTTCTTTATCCGAGTTCACAGGACAGGACTCTTTGGATGGCATTAAGGAGTCTATGAAGGCCCCCAAAATTGCATGCAGAATGTTGTATTTATTTGTGTTTGTGCTTTTTTTTCTGGGAAAGAAATTGCTAGATTGTCAAGAAGGTCTATCATTGAAAAGATTAAGAAGCAGCATAATAGGTTGGGGCTAGGATGGATTTTCCAATGTTTCTCAACTTAGAAATAAACAGGAAATGAGAGGTGGGCAATTGTGGGAAAGATTGCACAGTATAAACCACTCCCTTCTATACCTCAAGTAATAGAAAACAAATCGCTTTTCATTTTCTTGGTACAAAGTATGCTCCATTTGAAGAAATTCCAGTGGAAACAATGGCTGCAGTGTCAAAGCAGTGTGTGGTGGATTAGACTAAGAAAACCCCTTTCCACATATATATGTATATGTTCCTTCAAGATCCAAGAGGAATTAGAAAGATGGAATGAGGAGAAATATATCAGTGAGCAGAGTTTACAGGTTCTTTTCACAAGTCTTTTTTCTTATAATTCAGAGCTGCATTTTCATAGAAAAATATTTTGGACTGCAAACACCACATATCTTATACTCAAATGTCTTATCATTTCAGGAAACAGTCTGTGTTTGACAGGGTTGCTGAGTATTGTATTTCACACACTTACGTTATCTACCCAAACACATAATCGGAGAGATAAGTCATGTGTAGCTGCATGCCTATCCAAGAACAGTACTAAACTATCAAGGACTTTGTGTGTGGGGGGGGCAGGGGGAGATATTAGGTAGAGAAGAACAGAGAACAGTTTTCGTGTTGTTTTATTCGTTTGTTTCTGCTCTTGGTTGTTGTAGATTTTTATTTTATTATTTTAATTTTATTTTTTGAACTGGAGTCTCACCTGTTGCCCAAGTTAGAATGCAGGGACATGAACACAGTTTTTCACAACCTCGGCCTCCTGGTCTCAGGAAATCCTCCTGCCTCTGCCTCCTGAGCAGCTGGGACTACAGATACATACCACCACACCCAGCTATTTTAAAAAATTTTTTGTAGAAATGGTCTCATTATGTTGCCCAGTTTGAAGCAATTCTGTCGCTTCAACCTCCCTAAGTGCTGGGATTACAGATGTGAGCTACTGCAACAGGCTGATTTTATTTCTAACCAGAAGTTCTCTCTGGAAATTAAATGTTTAAATTCTGTTGCTCTCCTCACTGGCTTTGTATTTGCTTTACGTTTTCATTAAGATTTAGTAGGTGAAAGATTCTTAAAGAGACTTTTTCCTGGTTGAACTCAAACAATGTGAATGGTCTGAGCCTTAACTCTAAAAATAGAGGGATATCTGTAGAGACTGGGAAACCCTTAAGGCATCCATTTTCAGTATTCACTCATGCATCCATATGTACCTTTACCCGTTATTTTACTGAATAGTTCTGGAGCATCTAATATACATTCTAGGCATTGAGCTAGCCCTTGTAAATTCACATATAAATAGGCAGAACATGTCCACAAAGAGTGTACAGTCTAGTGGCCATCTGAACACACAGATTGTTTTATAACCATATGGCAGAAACACCGGTAGAATGTGCTTAAGGTATTAATGGAGCAGTGAGAGACGTAGTCATGGCCGTCAGCAGGGGAGAGCCAGGTCTTGGGAGCCTGAAAATGATGCTTTGGGGGCTACCATAACAAAATACTACAAACTGGATTAAACAAATTTATTTTCTCACAGTTCTGGAGGATGGAAGTCTAAGGTCAAGGTGCAGCAGAGTTGGGGTCCTCTGAGGCCTCTCTTCCTGGCTTGCAAACGGTTACCTTCTTGCTGCCTCCTCACACGACTTTCTCTCTGGGTATAGGCCCCTGGTGTCCCTCTCACTGTGTTCTAATCTTTTATAAGAATGGACACAGTCATATTGGGTTAGGGCCCATCTTAACTGCCTTATGTTAATTCGACCACCTTTTTAAAGGCCATGTCTCAATGTACAGTCACAATTCTGAATTAATGTGGTTTAGGGCTTCAACCTGCACAATTTGGGGGGGGTTTAGGGCTTCATTCATTTCATAGCATCTATAACATTTCTTTTTGATTGTCCCTTGTTTTCATCAGGATTTTCCAGAGAGACAGAAACAATTGAATGTCTGTGTATATAGTACTTGCATGTCTGTATGAGTTTGCATAACAGTGTGTGTGAGGGAGAGAGAGGGGGAGAGAGAGAGAGAGAGAGAGAGAGAGAGAGAGAGAGAAATTTTAAGGAATTGGCTGACACAATTGTGGAGGCTTGGAGAGTCCAAAATCTACAGGGTGGGCTGGCAGGCTGGAGACCCAGGGAAGGGTTGCATTTCAAGTCTAAAGGCAGTGTACTGGCTGAAGTCCTTTTTGCTTGGAGGAGGTCAGTCTTTGTTCTATTCAGGCCTTCAGCTGATTGGATGAACTCCACACACATTATGGAGGGTAGTCTGTTTTACTCAAAATCCGTAAATTAAAATGTTAATTTCATCCAAAACAATGTCACAGAAACATCTAGAATAACGTTTGGACAAATAGCTGGGCACTGTGGGCCAGCCAAGTTGACACATAAAACTAACCATCACATCTCTTTTATACGGCAATGGTTTTGTCATATTTTTTGTAGAGAATATAGAAAGACAATTTAGTCTTTAATATAGCACAGTTGGTCAGAAATTTTTAAAATATTTGATAGTTTAGAAAAGTTTTTACAACTTTACAATCTATTATTGAAATGTGTAAATTTTTAGGATTGTTGTCAAATATGAGAAAACTATCATATTTCTTTAATATACAGGGACTGATATTTCAGGACACTAATTTTGAGTTTGTGTGTGTTTAAGTTTAGATTTGATAAAAACTTTAATCAGTTTATTGATATTATTTTTATGATAGCATATTATGAGTTTTTGGTAAGGTTGTTATTTCGTGTCAAATCAGCTGAAAATTTAAGTCTTTTTCCTTCGTTTTCTTTCTTTGTTAGCTAATTTATCTTATGATTTACCTATTAGCTAAATTATCATATAATCTAAGAGTCTCTTTGCTACTTCATTTTAAAGCATCTCTTTCTTATTTAAAGCCATTATTTTGGGAGTGATCATAAAATTCTCTTGTTACTATCTCCTTCTTGATCTCAGAATAATTTATATTGGTTTCATGGCTAATTTTTGGCTTTATTTCATATTCCTATTAATCTTATTTGCATTTTCTCCTAATTTTTGAATAAACTTAAAAATGGCAAAATAGCATATACTTTCTATACATCCAAATCTGCAGTCTGCCAGTATTTATAGAAAAATTTCTCCGTTGTTTTAATTGAAATGTTTCAAAAACATTTTTCTGAGTTATAGTTAAAACAACATATTTGATGAAGCTCCAATATCATATTCCCATCAAAATGGAAAAAAGAAAATATGAAATTTTAAATAATTGTTTATTATAGAGAATAATAAACCTTTTATTTTATTACTTAGACCTATTTGTATTATTTAGACCTTCCATTTTGACCAGTCATTGATCGTAATTGAAATTTCTACTTATATTTTTACACTCTGTTGATCGAAAGAATCTCTATAGACTAGCTTCATGTTTCACATATTTCAAACCTTGTGTCTCCTCTAATTTTCACTTGCTTTAGTCCTGGGCACATTAAGATACACTAATACTACTCTATAAAATCTGGTCCTCAACTTTCCAGTCAAAGTCGGATGATTTTGCACAGGGGATGATAGGCATATTCCTAGAAGCCATTGGTGAGGTGGTTTTTTTGGTGTGTCGATTTCACTACATTGAAATATGGTAACTCAGTTAATCGACATAAATCTAGGTAATCTGAAGGATGCTGCAGAAGTAATTAGAGTTTCTAATCAGGTGGCTTTAAGTTAGGCGATTATCTTGAGAGGGTTGGCTTAATCAGTTGAATGGCCTTAAAATGGGGCTTAGATTTTTCCTGGGAGGGCATTGGGAGAAGAATGAGAGAGACCCCTGCTGTGGACCACAGCTTTGGCTCTTGAAGTTCCAGCTTGCTCTTGGTCTTCCCTTTCTGATGGCCTATCTTGTGGCTTTTGAACGTGCTCAGTCAGTCTGACACAACTGCATAAGACAGTTTCTGGCATTATGTCTCTATATGTGTATATCTATGTATGTATGTATCTATTTATATAAGATCATCAGTATATCTATTTTAAAATTTCCTACTGGCTCTGTTTGTTTGGTTGAACCCTGACTAATACACCATTCCTATACTGACAACCACATAGATATATGACTCCACTAAAACCTAAACTAAATGTATTCCAAGCTCAACATCCCTTTATCCTGTTCCCCAGAAATGCTCATGGTCCCTCCAGCACCACCCAACACAAGAGGAGGTTTGGAGGGGTAGCTGAAATGGAGAGCTTATTACAACTATGGTTAAAATATTGCCTACAGATGTTATTTTAAAAACACGACCATGTGAAAACACTGCTATCAGGGACTTAGAAAGGTGGCCCTGAAACTTAAAATTCATTGGCTTTGCTATAGAATCACTCCAAATGTCAAGAACAGCTTCTGAGAGTGCCACTGGAGTGGAGACCAGAGCTGTCTTTTTTTTTTTTTTTCTGAGTTGTAGTCTCACTTTGTCACCCAGGCTGGAGTACAGTGGCATGCTCACGGCAACCACAGCCTTGACCTGCTGGGCTCGGGTGGTCCTTCTGCCTCAGCCTTCCAAGTATCTGGAGCCACAGGCGAGCACCACCATGCTCAGCTAATTTTTTGATTTATTGTAGAGACAAGGTCTCACCAAGTTGCTCAAGCTGGTCTCGAACCCCTGGATTCAGGCACTTCTCTTGTCTCTACCTCCCAAAGTGCTGGGATTACGGGTGTGGGCCACTGCATCTGGCTGAGAGCTGAGTCTTAAAGATGAGTAGAAAATATCTAGAAGGAAGTTGGAAGTTAGGAATAGACATTGGACAGAGGTAAAATTGAGCAAAACCACTGACATGAGAAATAGCTGGTTTTTATAGGGTACAGTGAGATGACGGTTGAGAGGTGGCCAGGGGCTGGGATTTAGGAATCACACACTCAGATGAGGACAAGAGACATTCTTCTGCATGTTTCTCCCTCTAATTAATTTGCATTCAGAGCCTCTGATATGGTGTCAGACTCTGTGCATTTGACCCAACCAAGGAGATGACATGTCTCCCTACATAATCAAAGATGCATCTGACCTAATTTTAAACAGATTAGAAACGACACTTCTTTATACTCAGACACTCAGATTTGAGGCCATAAACTTACACTAGTAGATTTATGAAGAATTAGGCACAGAAATCCCCAGAAATTTCGGTCACATCGCTGTGGAATCCATAGAACAATGAACTTTTCTACATAACAAAATTGGAAATAGAAATTTGGAAACTTTTGTACTAATAAGAATATAGGCCGGGCGCGGTGGCTCAAGCCTGTGTCCTAGCACTTTGGGAGGCCAAGGCAAGAGGATTGCCTGATCCCACAGGCTCGAGACCAGTCTAGGCAACTAGGACAGACCTCATCTCTACAATCAATAAGAAAACCAACTGGACTTGGTGGTGCATGCCTATAGTTCCAGCCACTTGGAAGGCTGGGGTGGAAGGATTGCCTGAGCCCAGCAGGTTGAGGCTGTTATGGCCATAAGCGTGCCACTGCACTCCAGCCTAGGTGACGGAGTGAGACTCCAACTCAAAAAAAAAAAGAAAAGAATAAGCACCTACATTAGTGAGAAATTATTCTCCGAGAGTGTGACTCTCCTGAAGTAACAGAACAGGATGGGTCAAACAAAAACTCCAGGTGATTCAGTGAACTGGGTGATGAAATGCTGTGGTTTAAATGCATCCTTTCAAAAACTCAGATGTTGGAATTTCATGATCAATGTGACAGTATTGGCAGGTGAGGCTTTTGAGAGATGATTACGTCATGAGGGCTCCTTCTTCATGAAAGTGATGAAGGCCTTCATGAAAGAGGCTTCCCGCAGGGCTTGGCTCTCTTGCTCTTCTGATTTCTACCACAAGAGGACGGACGTGGCATCGTTCCCCTCCAGATGAGGCAGCAAGAGAGCTTTCCCCAGATGGTGGTGCCTTGGTCTTATGCCTCCCAATTCCAGAACTGTGAGAAATAAATTATTGTTCTTTATAAGTTACCTAGTCTGTGGTATTCTGTTATAACAGCATAAAAGTAAGACAGGAAGAAATGATATCCAATAGTACTAGCTTGAAGGTATTAATTATTCCTCAGGATTGCCTATTAGGTCAAAAATCTTGAGAGCATGTACCTCTTTCACAATTACGGGAGAGCAATTGATACATTTCCTGATGTAGAATAACTATTCATAATATAAACATTTTTTTTTTAACCAAAGAGAGGATATGACCCTACATTATCACATTATAATATGTCTTTTCATGCTTCTGGTTTTTCTTAGGGAACCCATATTATACCTAAATATCAAATAAGAAAATTTCTTTAAAACATTGTTTTTGGTCAAGCTTCAATAAATATTACCATAAAAATACATCAGGAAACTGCTTCAACTGGAAAGTTTACCCAAACCACTCAACAGAATACCAGGAACATATATTTTGGTATTAGCATTTCTTTAGTGTGCTGTAACTAATGTTCTTTATTCGGAAGTGCCCCCTGACAGGCAGCTCTTTGAAAAGAAAGTGACACTGATATTGAAAAGTTTCCCTGAATTGGCTGAAGATCCCAACTCTACTGTGGGGTTTTAAAATATTAGCATTGTTCGTGGCAGCTCTTCAAGAATAGGTTTTGGCGGTGCTTGTTGATCTTGTTCACTAGCTCTGCAGGATGAATGCCTTTCCTATCACAGCTTTCTCCTCATGGGTCTGATTATAGCTCTCGTACACACAGTTCCCTCAGAATTATAAAGAACCTTACAAAGCTACCATGCTCTTTTTTGTTGTCGTTGATTTAATTTTTTTTCTTTAAGGACAAGAAAGTTCAAGACTCTATGGATAGGTCCCTGATTCAGGGTCTTAGCCGGAGTTTTCAAACATAACTGGGCGTAAGAGCCACACAGAGTTTATGAAAAACTCCAATTTCTCTGGGTCTGTGTTTGTGATGAAGAAGACCGGGGGTGGAGTCCTGGAATCTGCATTTCAATAAGCATCTCAGGAGGTTCTGAGCAGGCAGGGCTTAAACTATGACTTGGATGAGCACTCTATTTTGGAATCCATTGCAATGAAATAACATTTTCTCAAAGCTGTTTTATCTTATGGATTTTACATAATCCATAAGGTAAAAGCAGTATAGCCCAAGAGCATAGGAGTTAACTAAAGCTGCAGTTTCTCTATTCTTTCTGTTAATGAATCGGGAACCATAGCTGCTAGAATCATCCACTCCTGCACTTTTCCCCTGAATTCCTATTCTCCCAATGCGATGCTATTCTCAAGTTCCCTGCATAATCCCCATTAATATGTATGTGTTATTGAAGGATTTGTCTCTTATCCAATCTTAGATTATGAACTCCAAAAGTGGGATATTATGTAGTCCTGGGCAGAACCCTAGATCTTTGTGGAAAGAGCCGTCTTTCCAGGCTGTGATAACAGTAAATTGATCCAAAAGATGCCCATCTCATAAGCATGCCAGTCTCCTCAAGCCAAGGTTTGCTCATCTTCTAAAAAGAAATAAATGAGAACTTTTTGATGCCCATGGCCATAATAACTTAAGAAACCAGCTTTATTCTCTCAAAGTGAGAAGGCAGAAGAAATCATATTAGCTTCTTTGAAGACTAATTGCAATAAGTATTTTAAAGGGGATTCCATCTCTTATTCTCCATCAATTTTCAGAAAATCAAAGTAACACTGGCTACAAAGATGATGGGGAAACTGATTAAATGCCTTCTATAAAACAAAAATAAAATCCTAACTAAGCCCTCCAACCAACTGAATGACCCCCCTCTTGACCAAGGGGGCTCCAGAGAAAATGGAAGACTGAATTACTGTCCATGACCAAAAAGGGAGGTCAGATGCCTTGTTATTCCCTCTCTCTTTTAGAGTTTAGGCACAACTGACCGGGATTGACATTGAAATAGAGATAAGACTGACAAAATATTCTTTGTGGCAATAAGATACCAAATTCCAAGCTGGCTGTGGTATATAGCCTCACATAACAGGTGGCAGACCATGAAGGAAAAAATATTTTACCCAAAATATATTTCTTTGACATATTTTTAAATAGCCCTAAAAGTCATTTTCTTGAGGGGGAAATTTGTAACTGTGGAGAACCTCCATTAATAAAGCCAGTCCTTCCCTTTATAGAGCCTTTCCAGATCTAGGGGAGATTAATTAAGAGTCTGATACCTTTAAGGTCTGGAAGGAGATATTAACCATCTATTCTCTCTAAAGGCTGCTACTTAGGAGGTTTCATTTACTTTAAAAAACCTTGACCTCCACAACTTCCTTTTAACTCAAGCATTTCTTTCTACTGACTTCAAGTCTTTAAACAAAACTTAAGGCTTTCAACCAATTGCCAGTCAGAAAATCTTTGAATTCATTTGTGACATGCCCTACCTTTTCAGGCTGAATCACCAATGTATATCTTGCATGTATTGATTTATGTCTCTGCTTGTAACTCTTGTCTCCCTAAAATGTATAAATCCAAACTGTTAATGTGACCACCTTGGGCACAATTTCTCAGAACCTCTTGAGTCTGTCACTCATACTGGCTCTGAATAAACCTCTTTATATATTTTACTGAATTTGGTTTTTTTCTGTTAACAGTATCATATGCCAGAATCAAATTTGATTTTTTTTTTTTTTTGAGTTCGAGTCTCACTCTTGTTGCCCAGGCTGGAGTGCAGTGGCACCCTCATGGCCACCACAGCCTTGACCCACTGGGTTTAGGTTATCCTTCCACTTCAGCCTTCCAAGTAGCTGGAACTACAGACACACACTACCATGCCCAGCTGCAAATGAGATTCTATATAGTCTTGAAGTGTGTGTTGCTGACTGCCATGTAGCGCCCTAGGGGTTAATTCCAGAACTCAGAGGCCCTGGCTCTTGAGCTGGTAAGGGAAGAGGAGGGAGATTTAAAGTTTCCCGTGGAGAAGAAGGGAGGATGAGGGACTGATAGGCCCCAGGAGTATACTTTTTTGAATATGATGGATTGTTTATCTGGCAGGGTTTGAGTCCCTTAAGGCAGTTCTGGGTTAAGAAGATGGGCAGTCTCTACAGATCTAAGTTTTTTTTATTGTCATTGATCTTGAGTCTCATTGGCTCAGCCTGTAATCCCGCACCTTTGGGAGGCTGAGGTGAGTGGATTGCCTGAGCCCGCAGGTTCGAGACCCGCCTGGGCAGCGAGACCTCATCTCTACAATAAATCAAAAAATTAGCCGGGCGTGGTAGCGCATGCCTATAATTCCGGCTACTCGGAAGGCTGAGGCGAAAGGATCGCTGGAGCCCAGCAGGTCGAGGCTGTGGTGGCTGGGAGTGGCCACTGCACTTCAGTCTGGGTGACAGAGTGAGACTCCAACTCAAAAAAAAAAAAAGCCCTGATTTTATCTGGTCATGCCAGGCTTCTCTCTGGACCCCTGCTGCCACGTGTCAGTAGGTTGTAACTGGGGATGGACTATGTAAGAAATACTTTTGTCAGGAGAGGCTGTTTCCTTATTGTATGTACACTGCCAGCCTGACACCTCTGCGGTGTGTCCCCTCCCTGTGTGACTTGCAGTCTGGCCAGAGACACCAGCTACCGGTCTCAAGCATCTGTGATATATGTACCACAAAGCAGGCACCAGGACTCCTGCTTTTACTGTCTGCAGGATCAACCCTCAGCCAGTGTAGACAGCAGGCCAAACTTGCAGGGTAGGAAGAAGGAAGCAAACCAGTTTGGGACCTTCGCCTGAGCCGCTGACTTGAACTCGATTGCCAAGCAGCCAAGAATCTGGCACAACTTCTGAGAAGTCTCAGCCAACTGCTGCTGAAGCCACAGTTTTCCTCTGAGCTCCCCATCAAGATGTGTACAGTCCTTGTGCTTGTTTTGCTGCTTCCTTGTTGTTGTTTAAAAGCCAGTTTTCTTGTTTGAAGGGCAGCACAATCTCTGGGGTTTTCATGTGGGCAGGGAGGAGCAAGGAGAATAAGCTTGGGGAGGCCAGGCAGTATCAGGTAACCCTTCTCTGATGTCAACCCTCAAAGTTTCCAAGCCACTGGGTTCTTCTGGATTGTTTTCAACCCGGCGAATTCTGAAATGCCAAGCCTCAGGATACCAAAGCACTGCTTATGAAGTACTTGCTCCTTCATAAGGAATAGAATAATTCAGCCAAGAGGGCACCCAGCCAATAAATCTCACATAGGCTAAGACACAAGCTGAAAAAAAAAAAAAAAAGCCCAAGGATCATGAGAGTGTGTCCTTGGTGGGAATAGCCACAGTCACTCTTTCTCTAGCAATTTCCCTATCAGCTTACCAAAGATGCTTTTCTGGTTGCAAGCAACCCCAAATAACTCACAGAAAGTCTAACAAAGCAAACCATGTGGGGTATCGGAACAATATAATAGGTACAACATCTGAGCAGCCAGCAACATTGGTAATTCTTGTTTGCGATATTATGCAGATTATTGATCTCAAAAAGATCTGGGTTTGAAGCTACACTCAGAACTGTCTTAGTAGAGCTTAGAAAGAAGCTCTTTCTTTTGGTCTGTCTATAAATCTAAACAAGTGTTATAAATCATTTTGTAATTTAAGATAAATGTCAGATGTTCAATACTTAATTTGTTATTAAATGTTATTATTTGGCTGGGTGCAGTGGCTCAAGCCTGTAATCCTAGCACTTTGAAAGGCCGAGACGAGAGGATTGCCTGAGCTCAGGGGTTCGAGACTAGCCTGGGCAACTTGGTGAGACCTTGTCTCTACAATAAATCAAAAATATAAGCCAGGCCTGGTAGCATGCACCTGTAATTCCAGCTTCTTGGAAGGGTGAGGCGGAAGGATATGCCTGAGTCCAGCAGGTCGAGGCTGCAGCAACTGTGAGCATGCCACTGCACTTTAGCCTGGGCAAGAGAGTGAGACTCCGACTCAAAAAAAAAAAAAAAAAAAAAAGATTTTGTTATTCACAAAGTATCTCTTCTCTTTTCAAAATTAAAAAATTGCCACACTGTTGACCAGAAAGAGGCAGTAATTCTATCAGTGTAGGTGGTAGGTGATCCCAAACTCATTGTGTACTTGGTTTATTAGGCCATTTTATTCAACCTGATTAAGTCTAAAGAGAGAATTTGGGGGATGTTGACATTTTTTTCCTTTTGATATAGACACTGTTCAGTGTTCCGTAAATAATGTTTAGAACTATGTGAAATGCATGATAAGTAATAGGCTTTGTTATTGAAAATAGTCATTTAGTTAAAAGAAAAATAAGATCCTGCAAAAATAAGTATGTGAATGAATAAATGCCATTGTCATGCATTCAAGTTCACATATTTAGCCTTCTCCTTGGAATATCTCACTGGCCTACGCGACAGCTCTACTTGAATGTTTCACAGACATCTTACATTGAACAAAATAGAACAAAGCCTTTTCCCAATACACTAGCACTCTGATGGCTCCACTTTAGTAATTGGCAGCATGATCTACATAGCCACTCAGTCTAGAACTCTTAGAACCGTTCTTGCCTCCTCTTTGTCCCTCACCCTCCATATCTGTAACCACGTCTATTCAGTTTTACTCCCCAAATAACTCTTGGACTTGTCTGTGTCTTTCTCTCTGATCACTTCACAGTCCAGCCAGCATTCTCTTTTGCCTGAAACACTACAGCCTGCTACCTCCCTACTGCTATCCCATCACCCTCCAATTTTTTTCTCCAGTACAGCAAGTGCCTTTTCTTAAACGTGAGTCATTAAATTACTCCTCACTTCTATACCTTCCAATACCTCCCAATTTCATTTCGAAGAGTAGCCAGCATTCTTACCATGACCTATAAGACTTGCATGATCTGCCCCTGGCCTGCCATATACTCAGTGTCTATGCTTTAACCACACTGGTCCTTCCTCAGCGTCTCAAACAAGTTGAGCTCTTATCTGGGGGCCTTTGCACATGCTGATCCCTCTCTTGGAATGGGCTTCTCTCCAGTCTTCAATATCTTGACTCTTTTGATCATTTAGGTCATTCTTGCTAAAAGAATCTCCTACTGTGTTGTTTTCAGTTCAGTTTCCTGCTTGTTTCTAACATAACTCTCATCACAATTCTTTAATATTTCCTTTACTTGCTCTCCACTCCCCTCATATAATGTAAACGCCACGAAAGCAGGAACTGTGTCTAGTTTGGTTCCTCAGAGAATGGTGCCTACAAGAGTACTTGACACATGATGGTGCTCAGTAGTATTTGTTGACTTCACTGAATCAATAAAAGAATTTAAGAAAATACAAAAAGGGTTTCAAATCTAGGGAATCTAGAGAATCTAGGGAATCTAGGGAAACACTAACATTAACATTTGAGAGGTAAGAAACAAACCTATGAGGAAACTCAAAAGAAACAGTCAGAGAGGGAGGATTCTACTGGAGTGTAGAATGAATGTGTTTGGAGGCTTTGAGGCTGTTTCTTTTTCTTTTTGGTCTGTCTATAAATCTGAACAAGTGTTATAAATTATTTTGTAATTTAAGATAAATGCCAGATGCTTGATACTTAATTTGTTATTAAATTTTGTTATTTAAAAGCCAAAGAAAGCCAGGCTTGGTGGCTCAGCCTGTAATCCCGTGCCTTTGGGAGGCTGAGGTGAGTGGATTGCCTGAGCCCACGGGTTCGAGACTCGCCTGGGCAGCGAGACCTCATCTCTACAGTAAATCAAAAAATCAGCCGGGCGTGGTAGCGCATGCCTGTAATTCTGGCTACTCGGAAGGCTGAGGCGGAAGGATCGCTGGAGCCCAGCAGGTCGAGGCTGCAGTGGCTGGGAGCGGCCACTGCACTCCAGTCTGGGCAACAGAGTGAGACTCCAACTCAAAAAAACAAAAAAATAAAAGCCAAAGAAGGTTGGGCTTGGTGGCTCAGGCTGTAACTCTAGCACTTTGGGAGGCTGAGGCGAGTGGATTGCTTGAGCCCGAGGGTTCGAGACCCGCCCCAGGAACTTGGTGAGATCTCATCTCTACAATAAATCAAAAATTAGCTGGGTGTGGTAGCACGTGCCCGTAGTTCTGGTTACTTGGAAGGCGGAGGTGAAAGGATCGCTGGAGCCCAGCAGGGCAAGGCTGCGGTGGCGGGGAGCGGCCACCGCACTCCAGTCTGGGCCACAGAGTAAGATTCCAACTCAAAAAAAAAAAATAAAAGTCAAAGAAAAATATGCTCCAGGAAGGAGGGTGGGGTAGAGGTTGGACAGGAATTGAAAGCTGTCTACTGGATTTAGTGTTACTGAAGTCATTTGTGACTGTGGCAAAGGAAGTTTCAAGAGGCAAAAGTAACTTTTGGGAAAGATATCAGTATAGTTGAGTACAGAAAAGGGAACAGGAAAAGTGTAAGGACCAGAGGTGAGAGACTGTAACCATCAGAATATGGCCTCTTTGGGATGGTGGGGGTGGGAAGTGGAGAGGGAAAGGAGAACCCAAGCCCAAGCAGAAGAAAGAGACTTTCTCTATTTCTTGAGGCCAGGAATTTGAGACCAGCCTGGGCAACATGGTGAGACCCTGTCTGTACAAAAACAAAACAAAACAAAACAAATGACAGATCACTTGAGCTCAGGAGTTCAAGGTTACAGTGAGCTATGATCACACCACTATGCTCCAGCCTGGATGACAGAAGGAGACCCCATTTCTATTAAAAAAAGAAAAGAAAAGAAAAAGGATTGGTTGGGCATGGTAGCACCTGCCTGTAGCTCTAGCTACTTGACAGGCTACTTGGCAAGGAAAGAAAAAAACACTATTTATGAGACAGACACTCTTTTTTTGTTCTTTTTTGAAGTTGGAGTCTTACTCTGTCGCCCATGCTGGAGTGCAGTGGCACGTTTATGGTTACCTCAACCTCGACCTGCTGGGCTCAGGTGATCTTTCCACCTCAGCCTTCCAAGTAGCTGGAACTATAGGCCAGACATTATTTTATAGATATAAAGCACATCTTAATATTCTCAATAAGTTCATGCAGTGGTACATGGTAGACTCAGGCTTTCAACTCAAGTCTGTGTCCAGATTCTGCATACCTAACCATTATGCTATTATGTGCCCTGTTAACTGGTCAGCTAGGACTCAAAAACTCTTGGAATTTGAGCCCAACAAGAGAGAACAAGAGCTAAGTGACATTAATGGCAAACCACTGAGGAACTGGTCTGTAGTATCCTGTTGAGGAAGACCTTGGCAGGACTTTGGTTTCCCCTTCCTCAGGCCTGGGTGTTCCACTCTTCCTTAGATCCCACTAGATAGCCATAGACCCTTTAAATGAGATACAACCTTTGTCCTTTTGTAAGACTTAACTGGATGCTTGATATTTGCATCTAAGCACTCCTTGACTAGGAATGAGAGTAGGTATGATGATTTATTTGGTTCCCCGTCCCGAATCATGAACTAGGGAGAAAATAATTCATTACAACCTACATTTTTAGATCTCTTTGAAGATTTTTTTGTTGACCTTCAGAAACTTCAAAATTATGCCTTCTCCTGAGTCTAGTACTGGTATTTTCAGTAGTATGCCTACCTTGTAGTCACTTGGTATTTGTGATGGTTGATTCTGTGTTGACTTGATTGAGCTATAGGATACCCACATTAAATCTCATTTCTGGGCATGTCTATGAGGGTGTTTCTGAATAAGACAAAAATTTAAACCATTGGACTCAGTAAAGGAGGTTGCCCTCCCCAGTGTGAGTGGATATCTTTCCATCTGTTGAGAGCCTGAATAGAAAAAAGAGTAGAGGACGGAAGACTTTGCTCCTTTTTTCCCCTCTTCCTATCCACTTGAGCTGCATCGTCTCCTGCCCTTGGACTGGGATGTATAAGGGAAACCCTCAAAAACATGAAATTATTTTTTGAAGGTGAGCACTTTATAGTACAGGCTCCCCCCACTAGGTAAGTGCTCTAGGAACCCATCAGCATCAGTGTACCAGGTAGCATTGTGAGTGGCTGCATTTGGCTTCAGTGGGTTTTTCTTTGAAGATTCTTTCATCGCATTTGCTCATTTCATGATGGGTGATTTACGAACACACCTGCCCACACTGTACTGAGTGTTTAGCAGGTTTTGACCAAAAACGGTCTGATTCCCATGCCCCACCCTCCCTGTTCACCTGATCTTGCCCCAAGCAACTTTTTTTTTTGTTTCCCCGGGTGAAAAAAATCCTCAAAGGGAAATGTGTTGCCAATGTGTAAGAGGTAAAACAACAAAATGGCAGAAGCACTAAAAGGCATCCAAACTGATGCATTCAAAAACCGTTTTGAGCAGTGGAAGAAACATCTTGATAAGTGTATTGCATCAAACGGAGAGTACTTTGAAGGTGACTGATGTTTAACCATGTACGAATAAATACACAGATTTTTATAAATAAATTCTGGTTTTCTTGAGTCCCCCCTCATACAACATCAACTCCACGGATTCTCAGGTCATTGAACTCAAACTGAATATTGCTACCTGTCCTCCTAGGTCTCCAGCTTGCAGACAGCAGAACTTGGGACTTCTCAGCCTCCACAATTTTATAAGCCAATTTCTAATGTCACTTTATTCATATATATGTATCTCTTATTAGCTCTGTTTCTCTGGAGAACCCTGCATAATATAAATATCTTAAAAGAAAAAAATTTTAAGTAATTAAAGAATGAGTGTTTTGTAATATAAACCTATATCTGTGAAAAGTCTAGAATTAAAGAACGAAATGAGGAGAAAAAAAAGCAACCTGAGATCCTACTACAGTGAGTAGGGCGCATCTGATTTTTAAAAATGGGAACCCCCATTAAGTTTATATTATAGAAGTTGCTGTACTCAAGAGACAGCCTAGAATGTACCAGCACAAACTTACAGAAATCTGAATCCCAGTGGAAATTCAGGATTTATCTTCATGTGCCTTTCTCAATACTCCCTCACTTTCCTCTCATCTAAGCCTGCACAGCCCAAGCTATTCTACCAAATAGATGGTTGCAGGTCTCTGTCCACTAATCAGCCAGAATAAACTATGACTCTACATACATTGGTGGCTTTGAAGGTCTTGTTCATATGTCACCAGAGGAAAACCTGAATTAGTAACTAGAGGGCAATTTGTGTCCAGGGATAACCATTTTGTTCAAGAACAGTCCTTCCTTCTCTGCCCCATTTGAGTACACAGGGACTCTGCATTTTATTAGTGCTCAAAGTCGTTTTGCCTTTTTGTTGGCCCCAATACTGGGTGGGATTCCCATAGCACACATTGAATATATCCTCATCATTGTACTTACCCTATGGCATTCTGTATGACTATTTACAAAGAAATATTTCAGTTACTCCATAAATATACACCTTCTTTCTAACCCTCACTGAGCACATCCTATGAACCATGTACAGCCATTAATTGCATTAATATTTATTTAACTCCTCACAACAGCCCTGTGAAAGTAAGTTGCAATTATTACCTTCACTTTATATTCACGAAAAATGAGAGAAAGACTTGGAAGCTCATCAAACCTAATACATAACCAGCAAGTGAAAGAGACAAATTTGAGCCTAGGTAGTCTGATTCTTGAGTAGCTGAGCTGACTTTGAAAGAAAGAATAAAAAGAAGGAAGGAAAACAAGGACTTTTAGCTGCCTAAATTTCCTTCTTAGATAAGAAGGAGGTACTGAAGTTGGACTAGGTCAGGGTAGAACAGAATTAGCCATAAGATAGAGCCCTAGTAAAAACCAAACTGAAGGTCAGTGCAATCCAAAGTCTCCAGGAGCAAAAGCTATATCCACCAGAGACAGTGACTCAGAGAAAGCTGAGTTATGGTGATGGAGGGCAAGCCCTAGTAGGCTTCTCAGTACCCCTCCATTTCTCCCTCCCAGGAAATGTCTGGTCCCTGAGGCCTTAGCCACAAGTGGAGAGTGTGTGCTACTAAGGGCTTCAAGCTGTTTTCTTAATATCAGCCCTAATAACATAAAATCAGATATTTCAGTGTTCTTGTTACATTAATCATCATCAATGAACAGATACTGTACATGCATGGCACATAAATTTTAAAATTCAAAAAATTTTAAATTCAAACGTATACAATTTTTGATAATATATATACATGGCACACTAATTTTAAATGCTATACATTTTCCTCTAAGCACAGCTTTGGCTGTGTCCCAGAGGTGTTGATCATTTGTTTCATTGTTGTCATTCATTTCAAGAAATTTTAAAATTTCCATCTTAATTTCATTGTTGACTCAAGGAATATTCAGGAGAAAGTTGTTTAATTTCCATTTCTTTGTTCAGTTTTGTGAGTTCTTCTTGGAGTTAATTTATAGTTTTATTCCATTATGGTCTGAGATGGTGCTTGATATGATTTCTATTTTTTTGAATTTATTGAGACTTTATTTGTGGCCTATCATATGGTCTATCTTGGAGAATATTCCATATGCTGGTGAGAAAAAAATGTATATTCTATAGTTTAGGGATGGTATGTTCCATGGATGTCTGTTAGTTCTATTTCTTCTAGAGTCCTGTTTAACTCCAATGTTGACTTTCTGTCTTACTGATCTGTCTATTGCTGTTAGTGGAGTGTTGAAGTCTCCCACTATTATTGTATTGCTGTCTATCTCTTTTTTTAGGTCTAGTAGAATTTTTTTTTATAAAGCTGGGGGCACTGGTGTTAGGTGCATATATATTTAAAATTGTTATGTTTTCTCATTAGATTGATCCCTTTGTTAATAGAAATAATAGCCATCTTTTTTATTGTTATTAATTTAAAATCTGTTTTATCTGACATGAAAATGGCTAATCCTGCTCTTTTTGGTTCCCACTTGTGTGGAATATTTATCTCCACCCCTTTACCTTGAGTCTGTAGGAGTCTTTGTGTGTTAAGTGGGTCTCTTGAGGGCAATAGATATTTTGGTTGCATTTTCATATCAATTCTGCCAGTCTATAGTCCACATCTTTTTAATGGGGCATTGAGACCATTTACATTCAGAGTTAGTAATGATATATAAGGTACTATCCTACTCATCATACAGTTTATTTCCTTGTTGCTTTGTTTATTTTCTTATTGTGTTGTTGTTCCATAAAGCCTGTGGATTTTATTATTTCCAGCAGTTTTCTACTGGTATATTTCAACCCTTTTTGTTTCAGTCTTTAGGACTCCTTTGAATATTTCTTGTAGAGTTGGTCTAGTAGTGACAAATTCCCTCAATATTTGCTTGTCTGCAAGGGACTTCATTTCTCCTTAATTTATGAAACTTAGTTTTGTGGGATACAGAATACTTGGCTGACAGTTATTCTGTTTCAGGAGATTGAAAATGGGGCCCCAGTACCTCTGGCTTATAGGGTTTCTTCTGAGAAGTCTGCTGAGTCTGATATGTTTATATTTGTAAGTTATTATTTTTTTTTGTCTCACTTAAAATTAATATTTTTTCCTCCACATTAATTTTGCATAGCTGGATGATTATATGCTTTGGGGATGACCTTTTACAATGAATCTTCTGGGGATTCTTTGGGTTTCTTGTGTCTGGATGTTTAGATCTCTGGCAAGGCCAAGGAAGTTTTCCTCCATTATTCCCTCAAATAGGCTTTCCATATCTGTTACTTTCTTTTCTTCCTCAGAACATCTATGATTTCTAGTTTGGGATATTTTACATAATCCTATATTTCTTGGAGACTTTGTTCTGTTCTCTTGATTCTTTTTTTCTTTATTATGATCTGATTGGGTTAATTCAAAAGCTTTGTCTTCAAGTTCTGAGATCCCTTCTCCTGCTTGCTCTAATCTACTGTTAAAACTTTCCACTGCATTTTGTACTTCCCTAAATACTTATTTCATTTCCAAAATTTCAGGGTTTTTTGTTTTTTTTTTATGGTGTCTATCTCTTTGGAGAATTTTTCATCCATGTCCTGAAAAGTTTTTAAAATTTCTTTATGTTGGTTTTCAGTTTTCTCCTGAAGTTTCTTAACAAATTTTATCATCAAACTTTTAAATTCTATGTCTGGAATTTCAAAAATTTCATTTCGGTTAAAGTTTGTTGCCAAGGAGTTTGTGTGGGTCTTTGGGGTTTTGGAGAACTCTGTTTTTTCATATTGTCAGAATTATTTTTCTGGTTCCCTCTCATTTGGGTAGATGTTTTATTCTTTTTTTTTTAAGTTGGAGTCTCACTCTGTCGCCCAGACTGGAGTGCAGTGGCCGCTCCCGGCCACTGCAGCCTCGACCTGCTGGGCTCTGGCGATCCTTCCGCCTCAGCCTTCCAAGTAGCTGGAACTACAGGCATGCGCTACCATGACCGGCTAATTTTTGATTTATTGTAGAGATGAGGTCTTGCCAAGTTGCCCAGGCAGGTCTCGAACCCACGGGCTCAGGCAATCCACTCTCCTCAGCAAAGGCTTACAGGCTGAGCCACCAAGCCCGGCTAGATGTTTTATTTTTATTTGTAGTTGACAGAAGGCTGAGGAGGCACTGTAGGGTTCCTTTAGTTATATATAGCCTTGGTGTGGTGAATTTCTCAGTTGCCAGATGTTGACAGCCTTGTGCTGTGTTCATGCACTGGCTCACAATCTTGAGTGGTTGGTGTGCCTTGGAAAGTGTTAGTTGGTGTTTGAAATCAGGCTTTCTCCAAAGCTGAGGTATTGTATCCAATGCTGTTGGTTGTACTGTCGAACTCTGACCAAGAGATGACTCTTGTGGGAGAAAGCAAGCTATGATGACGATAGCTATAGGGTTTCTCCTTGGAGTGTGTTTCTCCAAGGAAGTGCCCTGCCAGTCCAGACTGGGGAGGTGGGTTGGGGATTTCCCAAAATTTCTGTCTGTTTTAGCCTTCTGGGTTCATGCAGGTGAAAGGAGATAGAGTACCCAGCAAGTTTGCACTCTTAGTTGCCTCGGAGGAGATTAGAAGGGAGTCCCAGGCCACTGAGGTAAGGCTTTTGTGCAGAGCAGGTCCAGAATACTTAGCAAGGGGAGTGAGAGGTTGCTATGGCAACATGTCCCACCAGGTTCCAGCCTTGGCCTCAGGCAATCTGAGATCTGAATGTCAAGATGCAGCTGGCCTCAGGATCGCTGGTGTTCTCAACAACCTGCCCAGTCAGGAACTGTCTGCAGCTGGGAAGTTTGCCCTTGGAGTCCATTCCCTCCCAAGTTGGTTGGAAAGCATCTGCTCTACACTGCAAGGGCTGTGTTCCTGGGAAATGATGGCTGGTGCTGCTCTAGGTTTTTTTTCTGCACCACTCCACGACCGAGCATGCCAGTGAGGAAGGGGGTTTCCCATGAAGAGCTGGGTCCACAAGGCCCAGGAATCCCTGCAAGTTCCCTGTAGTATCACAAAACTCCCGAAGTCCCATCACTTACCTTCCACATTGCATCCAGAGGCTGTGTTGGACCGTGAGGGGCAGGAGAGAGTCCAGTCAGATTCAGCCCAGACTGGTGGATTTTTTTCCTTCTTCTTTGCTCTAAGTGGTTATTATCTCTCCTTTGGAAACTCATGGGGCATGTTACTGGATCCATTCCTGTTTGGGTGCTGAGGAAACTCTCTATCTTGGTTTGCTCCATAGCAGAATCTCACTCTAGCTGCCTCATGTTTGCCATCTTAATCCATCACACAAATTTTAAAATTCAAAAACTATGAAATTTTAAAATTCAAAAATTTTAAATTTTATATATGCACACTTATCTATGTTTATATATGCATATCACATATTTAGAAGAATATATTAGAAACTTTTAATAGTAGTTCATACACACATATTTATGAAAAGAGACAGAGAAAGCAAAATTTACCTTCCTCAATTTTCCTTCTCACAAAAATGCAGGGATATGTGTCTTTTTTTCACTTATGATTGTTTTTAGAGATTTGTTTCTTATCAGTACCTATAAGATGACTTTGTTGATGTACTGACTGCAGCATAGACAACTGAAACGATATACCACAAATTATTACTATTTTTTCAACTTTTAATTTTTTCTTTTAAAGATGTGGGGTACAATTCAGGGTCAGGTATACAAATGTTCATCATGCAGTTACCCTTGTTGATGACGTGTGCCCCCCTCTTCCCAAGGCAGATTCCCACTACTGCCAATCCTGCTTCCCCGCCCCCCCCCCGCAGTTTCCTGCTACTGCCAATCCTTTTCTTATAGCATCACGATAATTGTTCAAGGTCCACTTATGAGTGAGATCATGTGATCCTCAGTTCTTTGTTTTTGTGAAAGATCACTCATTATTATACACTGTACGCCCATCTGGGTTGCTGTGATGTTCATGATTTTGTTCTTCTTTATGGCTGTGTAATAGTCCATCATGTATATGTACCACATTTTTTTATCCAGTCCTCTTTTGATGTGCAGCACGGCTGGTTCCATGTTCCTGCTACTGTGAACAATGTTGCAATAAACATACATGTGCAGGTATCTTTTTCACAGAGCGATTTGAGTTCTTCCAGGTATATTCCTCGTAGGGGAGTTGCGGGGTCGCAGTGCCCTGTTGATGGTCACTTAAGAGATTCTAAATTTTCATGAAAACAATGCTGATGTGAACACCCTTTACTGTGTATCTGCTCCTTAAGAAAAATATGCAAGTGTTCTCTAGGCTATATAATTGGAAGCATTTTATTTAGCTCTTTCATGACAATTGCCTTCAAGACTTCCTTTACTTCCGTCTTCTCAATATAGTTATATCACTATTTTCTTTTGTTAAATCAGTATTCAGTGCTATTACATTTTTATCACTATAAGCCATATAGTGAACGTCAATGTCATCTTCTTCTTTAGATTTTCAGTTTTACTTTCCATTAAATGTTCTTTCTCTCTCTTTCGTTTTTAAAGGCTCTATCACTAATTTTATTTCTATACTCAGTGATTAACCTCATCCTCATTCAAATGCATAGAACTGACTTTTTGTTTTTTCTAGGAGACATTCATTCTAGACTTCTCTCTCTTGTCTTACAAGTTGATTTCTCTAAGAATTTTTAAGAATTTCACAATCTTTCAGCATCCAGAGTTGTTATTAAGAAGTTCAATGTCATCCCAATTCTATATCATTTATATGTGACTTATTTTTTTCTCCTTGGAAGTTATTTGGATGTTTTATTTGTATCTAGTACCCAAGAATTTTATACTGCTGGGGTTATGTCCCCTTTCAACCCAGAAATTCATGTATTAACATGTAGAAAATATTTTTGTGTTATTTATTATTTCATCTTCTCTATTTTCTCTGCTCTTTCGGAAACTTTTATTATTTGAATATTAGACTTTTAATTAATATTCAGTTTCCCTTTATTCTGTCTCCTCTCTCTCTCTCTGTATCTAGGAGACTTCTTTTCTAATCCTACCATTGAAATATCTACTGCTGCTATTACATCCATAATACTTAAGAGCTCTTTATTTTAAGAAAGTTCTCTCTTTTTTTTTTTACATTATTTTGTTCCTGATTCATAGATACAACATCTGCTCTTATTTTCTCTAGAAATAAAAATTGGATCTGAATGGAGTCAGCGTTTAGGATAGAATATGTCACTTACACCTTTCTTCTCAGTGCTATCCTCCTTCCCTACCCCTCGCTTCACACATATACCCAACCATGTCTTTTGTCCCCAAGTTCAGAGTTCTTCTGACTCAGCTTTTCAGACAGTAAACTTCTAGCTTTCTGCCAGGATGATGAAAAAGTAATCATGCAGTGGTGTTATGACTTGCAACTAGTGGTATGGTGGACTTGGCTCTCATCAGGCTTTTCCCAGTGGAGGGTTCAGTGTTCTCTTACTGGTAGCCTAAAATCAGCCCTGGTAGGAGTATTCACACTACTGAACTAAGTCATTGCTACACATCAGTGCTACTCACCTCCAAGCTAGTGATTACATATGAATCAGTACAATACTGCTTGCAACCAATCTCTATTTCTGACTCACCCTAGTCCAGGTCTTCAGAGGCACCAGATACTCCATTTCTGAGTCTTGTTGTATTGTGATACAAAGTTTGTTTCTCTTCAATATCCTCCTCTACATGCAAGTAGATTTCCAGCTTTTAAATTTTTAATGTTTTTTTTTTAGTCAGAGTCTCACTCTGTCACCCAGACTGGAGTGCAATGGCACGCTCATGGCCACTGCAGCCTTGAACTACTAGGTTTAGGTGATCCTTCTGCCTCAGCCTTCTAAGTAGCTAGAACCACAGGCACGTGCCACCATGCCCAGCTAATTTTTTTTATTGTAGAGACAGGTTTCACCATGTTGCTCAGGCTGGTCTCAAACCCCTGAGTTCAGGCAATCCTCTTACCTCCATCTCCCAAACTGCTGGGATTACAGGCTTGAGCCACCGTGTTCAGCTAAAATTTATGTTTTCAATGCTGTTGTTCCTTCTCTGATCTCTTTCTTCAATGATTTATGCTTTTTTTTTAAGTCTTCTATTTTCATTACAGATGTGTTTGGAGGAAAGCTCTGCAATAATTACATACCGCATTAACAAAAAATCTTGTTAAATATTAATAGCCTGAAAAGCGATATCAATGGTATTGATGTAGCACAACTGGAAATGGAACCCAGGACTGGACAGTTATCCCAGGTATCTGTGGAAGTTTAACCAACTTAAAGAAATGACTCTAATAGAACCCTGGCTTCGATGATTAATAATAGTGATAATGTTTGGCATTTTTAGTGCCAGGTGCTACCTTGTGCATGGCCTATCCCATTTAATCCTCATATAAGATAAATACTAAATCATTATCTGTGTTTTGGAAATAAGGTTATTGAAGCTTAGAAGAGTTCAGTAAGCTAACCAAGGTCACAAATCTTATAAATGACAAGCCAGGAATTTAAATTCATATCTGCCTGAAACATTCCTCTTAACTCTTGGACCTGTTTATGACATACTCCTTATGACCAATCTCTGACCATTAAGAAAGGATTCTGGATCAAACTTCAATTTTGTAAACAAATGTATATCAATGAAAAGAAAGGTGCCCAGTACAGGTTTCCAGGCTCTGTTCTCTCTCTTAAAAAAAAAAAAAATTAGGATTGTGAGCGTACATATGAGGATTTTTTACGTATGTATATTTCATGAAGGCAAGATTTGAACTTCTAATGAAACTTCTCCCACCCAGTCATGGGCATGGTACCCAATGGATGGTTTTGTTCCCTTATCGTATTTTCCTCCCTCCCTCCCTCTCTCCTTTAGCCGTGCCCAGTGTCCGTTGTTGTCATCGTGATGCCCATGTGTGCCCAATGTTTAGTGCCTATGTATGAGTTTGAAAATATTGTATTCAGTTTTTTTCTGTGATAATTCACTTAGAATGATAGTCTCCAGTTGCATCCATATTGCTGCAAAAACATGATTGTGTTTTTCTCTATGACTGTGTAGTATTCCATCATGTATATGTGTCACATTTTCTTTATCCAGTCCATCTTCAATGGGCATCTGGCTTGGTTCCATGTTTTTGCTACTGTGACTAGTGCTGCAATTAACATACATAAGCAGGTGTCTTTTCGGCAGAGTGATTTGTGTTCCTTTGGGTATACTCCCAGAAGTGGGATTGTTTGATCGATTGGTAACTCTATGTTTACTTCTTTGAGAAATCTCCAAACTGCTTTCCACAAAAGTTGAACTAGTTTACATTCCCACCAACACTGTAAGAGTGTTCCTGTTTCTCCACAGTCCTGCCAACACCTGTTGTTTCTTGACTTTTTTTTTAATCAATATTTTTTATTATGAGGCTGTGGGGTACAATTAAGGGTTAGGTATACAAATACATTTCATTCAGGCACCCTGTTGATAAGAGGTGTTTCCCCATCCCCAGACAGATATTTGCTACCGTTAAT
>NW_007246423.1:1135307-1149341 GCF_000164805.1 Carlito syrichta
CACTGCTTTCCACAGAGGTTGCACTAGTTTACACTCCCACCAACAGTGTAGAAGTGTTCCCTTTTCGCCACACCCTTTCTAGCAGCTGTTATTTTTTGACTTTTTAATAATAATCATCCTGAGCAGTGTGAGATGGTATCTTATTATAGCTGTGATTTGCATTTCTCTGATGATTAGTGATGTTGAGCAGTTTTTTTTTTTGTATGTTTGTATGTCTTCCTTTGAGAAGGGTCTGTCTGTCTTTGCCTACCTTTTAAGGCAGTTATTTGTTTATTTTCTTGTCAATTCATTTAAATTCCTTATAGATTCTAGATATTAGGTCTTGGTCAGATGCATAGCTTGCAAATATTTTTTCCCATTCTATGGGTTGTCTCTTTACTCTCTTGGTGGTTTCTTTTGCTATGCAAAACATTTTTTAGCTTGATAAGGTCCCACTTGTCAGTTTTAGTTTTTGCTGCATTTGCTTTTGAGGACATGGCCATGAATTCATTGCTTAGGTCAATGTTCAGGAGAGTTTTCCATAGATTTTCTTCTAAGATTTTAAGATTGAGATTTCACATTTAAGTCCTTGATCCATTTTGAGTTAACTTTGTATATGGTGATAATAAGTAGGGGTCCAGTTTCATTCTTCTATACATGTTTAGCCAGTTTTCCCAGCACCATTTGCTAAATAGGGGTTCATTTCTCTAATGTTTGTTTTTGTGGGCTTAGTCAAAAATGAGTTGATTGAAGGTCTGTAGTTATATTTCTGAATTCTCTATTCTGTTCCATCGGTCTATGTCTGTTTTTGAACCAATACCATTCTGTTTGTGTAGCCTTGTAGCAAAATTTGAAGTCTGGTGTGTGATACCACCAGCTTTGTCCGTTTTACTGAGGATTGCTTTAGCTATTCAGGCTTTTTTTTTTCTTCCATATGAATTTAAAGGTCCCACGTGTCAATTTTAGTTTTTGCTGCATTTGCTTTTGAGGACATGGCCATGAATTCATTGCTTAGGTCAATGTCCAGGAGGGTTTTCCATAGGTTGTCTTTTCTAAATCTGTGATAAACATTGTTGGTAGTTTGATAGAGATTGTATTGAATCTGTAGATTGTTTTGGATAGAAGAAACGTCTTGATGATATTGATTCTTCCAACTCATGAGCATCGATTGTTCTTCCATTCGCTTGTGTTGCCTTTGATTTATTTCAGCAGTGATTTGTAGCTCTCACTGTAAGGGTCTTTTATCTCTTTGATGACATGAATATGGAGGTATCTTATTTTATTATGTGGTTATTGTTATTGGGATTTTGTTTTTGATTTGGTTCTCAGCCTGCTTGTTTTTGGTGTATAGAAATGCAACTAATTTTTGCACATTGATTTTGTATCTCAAGATTTTATTGAAGGCATTTATCAATGTGAGGTTTCTGTCAAACTCTTTAGAGTTTTCTAGGTATAGAATCATACCATTCATGAAGTGAGATCATTTAACTTCCTCTTTTCCTATTTGGATACCTCTAATTTCTTTCTCCTTCCTGATTGCTCTGGCTAGGACTTCCAGTACTAGTGGTGAAAGTGAACATTCTTGTGCCAGTCCTTAGAGAAAATGCTTTCAGCTTCTGCTCATTAAATATGATGTTGGTGGAAGGTTTGCAATTGATGGTTTTTTATTATTATTATTTTTAGGAATGTTTGAGGATTTTTTTTTTTTTTAAATCAAGGAAAGATGTTGTATTTTATCAAATGCTTTTTCTGTATCTATTGAGATAATCATGTGGTTCATAGTTTTACTTCTGTTTATGTGGAAGATTACATTTATTGATTTGTGTATGTTCTACCAGCCTTGCTTCCCAGGAATGAAGCCCACCTGGTCATGATGAATAATCCTTGCAACGTGCTATTGGATATGACTTGCTGGTATCTTACTGAGAATTTTTGTACCTATGTCCATCAGGGAAATTGACCTGTAATTTCTTTCCCTGTGGGATCTTTGCCATTTTTTGATATCAGAATGATATTAGTTTCGTAGAATGAACTAGGTAGGATTATTTCCTTCTAGATTGGTTGGAATACTTTCAGTAGGATTGGTATCAGCTCGTCCTTGTACATGTGGTAGAATTCAGCTGAGAAACCATCCGGTCGAGGGATTTTTTTTTTTTTTTTTTTTTGGTGAGGAGGTTTCTTATTCCCAAATCAATTTCTTGGATTGTTATTCGTCTGTTTAGTGTTTCAATTTCTTCCTATTTCAATCTTGAGAGGTTTTATGGGTAGGATTATTTCCTTCTAGATTAATTGGAATACTTTCAGTAGAATTGGTATCAGCTCATCCTTGTATATGTGGTAGAATTCAGCTGAGAAACTACCTGGCCAAGGGCTTTTATTTTTATTTTTTTTTTTATTTTTTTTTTTGTGAGGAGGTTTCTTACTCCCAGATTAATTTCTTGGATTGTTATTAGTCTGTTTAGTGTTTCAATTTCTTCCTATTTCAATCTTGAGAGGCTTTGTGTTGCCAGGAATTTATTTCCACTATATTTTCTAGTTTATTTGCATATAGATGTTTATAGTAACTTTTGGTAATCTTTTGTATTTCTTCAGGGTCAGTTGTGGCATTGCTTTTTTCACTTATGATTGTGTTTATTTGCAATTCTCTCTCTCTCTTTTGTTAATCAGGAGATCTGTCAATCTAATTTATTCCTTCAAAGAATCGGCTTTTTGACTCATTGATCCTTTGTATGATTTTTTATGTTGGTCTCTATTCCATTTAGCTTTAATTTATTTTGATAATTTTCATTCTTCTACTGGTTTTGGAATTGGATTTTTCTTTTCTTTCCAGCTTCCTTAGGTATGACATTAGACTGCTTATTTAAGATCCTTCTATTTCCTTGATGTGCGTGTACAATGATATAAACTTCTCTCAGCACCTCCTTCATATTATCCCAGAGGTTTTTGTATGTTGTATCTTGTTTTCATTTACTCATAGGAATCTTTTATCTTTGTCTTGATTTCCATGTTAACTCAGAAGTCATTCAGAAGCATGTTGTTTAGTTTTAATGTAATTGTGTGTTTGGGGAGGTTCCTGTTGATGATGATATTTATTTTTATTCTGCTGTGGTCTGAGAAATGGTTGGTAAGATTTTGACTTTTGAGATTTGCTTACACTTGATTTATGGCTGTCTGAGTATGTGGTCAATCCTAGAGTATGTTCTGTGTGCTGATGAAAAGTAGGCATATTCTGTGCTGAAGTATTCTGTAAATTCTGTAAATGGATATTAGATGTAACAGGTCCAGTTTCAAGTTAACATTCTGTATTTCTTTGCTAGTTTCCTCTCTCAATGATCTGTCTAAAGCTGTAAGCAGGGTATTGAAGTCTCTGACTGTTATTGTATGGCTGTGTATGTTTTCTCTTACATTAATTAGCAATTATTTTATAAATCTGGGTTCCCTTATGTTGTGTGCAGATGCATTAATGATTAATATTTCTTGCTGATGAATTGAGGCCTTTATCATTATGTAGTGACCTTCACTGTCTTTTTAAAGTTTTATTACAGCAGTGGGAAAAAAACAAATATCAACACCAACAAAGTTTCCCCCAAACCCACAAAGACATGGACACTAAACAGTATGATGCTAAGCAACTCCTGGGTCAATGAAGAAATCAAAACAGAGATTAAAGGTACCTGGAAACAAATGAAAATGAAGAAACATCTTACCAAAACCTCTGGGATGCCATGAAAGCCATAGTAAGAGGGGAATTCATATCTTTACAAACACACATGAAGAAAATGGAAAGATCACAAGTTAACAGCCTAACAAGTCACCTAAGGAAGCTGGAAATGCAAGACCACCAAAACCCTAACTTCAGCAGAAGAATCCAGATCACCAAAATAAAAGCCCAAATCCAGGACATAGAAGACAAAAAGATAATACAAAAAATCAACAAAACAAAAACCTGGTTCTTTGAAAGAATAAACAAGATAGATGGTCCCCTAGCCAGACTGACCAAGAAAAATAGAGAGAAAGCCCAAATAAACTCAATCAGAAACACAAAAGATAAAGTCACAACTGACCCTAAAGAAATACAAAAGATTATCAGAGACTAATATGTACAATTGTATGGAAACAAACTTGAAAACCTAAAGGAAATGGAGGACTTTCTGACATCACACAACCTACCTAGGTTGAAACAAGAAGAAACTGTGACCCTAAATAGACCAATAACAATCAAGAAAATTGATTATGTCATTAGAAAACTACCTACAAAAAAAAGTCCTGGACCAGATGGCTTTCCAGCAGAATTCTACAAAACATACAAGGAGGAGCTGATACCAATCCTATTGAAAGTATTCCAGGCGATTGAGGAAGATGGAACTCTCCCCAAATCATTTTATGAAGCTAACATCACATTGATACCCAAGCCAGGTAAAGACCCAACAAAGAAAGAGAACTACAGGCCTATATCTTTGATGAACATAGATGCTAAAGTTTTCAACAAGATCCTAGCAAACCATATTCAACAACACATCTCAAAAATCATCCATCATGACCAAGTAGGCTTCATCCCCAGGATGCAAGCCTGGTTCAACATGTGTAAGACCATAAACATAATTAAATACATCAACAGATGTAAAAACAAAAACTACATGATTATATCATTAGATGCATAAAAAGCTTTTGATAAAATCCAGCACCCCTTCTTGATAAAAACCCTCGAACATCTAGGTATAGGTGGAACATACCTCAAAATAGTAAAGGCCATCTATGAGAAAACCACAGTCAGCATACTCCTAAACAGACAAAACTTGGAACCATATCCCCTGAAAACTAGAACAAGACAAGGATGCCCACTCTCATCCCTCCTGTTCAACATCGTTTTGGAAGTCCTAGCTAGAGCAATCAGAGAAGAGAAGGCAATCAGGGGTATCCAAATAGGAAAAGAGGAAGTCAAGTTATCTCTCTTTGCAGATGACGTGATTATATACCTTGAAAACCCAAAAGAACCTGCCAAAAAACTCCTTGCATTAATAAAGGACTTTGGCAAAGTCTCAGGGTATAAAATAAATGTACAAAAGACAATCATATTTCTATATACCAATAATAAACAAACAGAAACCCAAATAAAAAGCACAATTCCATTTATAATAGCCACCTCAAAAAATGAAATACCTTGACATCTTCCTAACCAGAGATGTGAAAGACCTTTACAATGAAAACTACAAAACACTGCTCAAAGAAATAAAAAATGACACAAAAGGTGGAAAAATATTCCATGCTCATGATTGGAAAAATCAACATTGTTAAGATGTCCATTTTACCTAAGACAATCTACAGATTTAATGCAATACCCATCAAATTACCAGCAACATTCTTCTCAGACCTAGAAAAAGCAATACAGGAATTCATATGGATAAATAAATGACCAAGAATTGCCAAAACAATCCTCAGCAAAAAAAAAAAAAAAAAAAAAAAAAAAGGAAGGAAGGAGGTAGCACACTCTCAAACTTTAAACTATATTGTAAAGCTACAATAATCAAAACAGCCTAGTATTGGTACAAGAACAGGCATATAGACCAATGGAATAGAATTGAGATTCCAGAAGTAAAACCTCAATTACTCAACTAACTCATCTTTGACAAAGGCTCCACCACCCACTACTGTGGAGAGGAGAACCTATTCAGTAAATGGTGCTGGGAAAACTGGCTGACCACATACAGAAGATTGAAACAGAACCCCTACCTATCCCCATACACAAAAATGAACTCTAAAGGATCACAGACCTAAATGTAAAACCTCTAACTGTAAGAACCTTAGAAAATGCAGGAGACACTCTTATGGAAGTTGGAACTGGCAACCAATTCCTGATCAAAATCCAAAGTGCCCAGGCCATAAGAGATAAGAAAGACAAGTGGGACCTCATTAAACTGACAAGCTTCTGCAAAGCCAAAGAAACCATTAAGAGAGCAGGGAGACAGCCCACAGACTGGGAAAAAGTGTTTGCCAACTCCATGTCTGACAAAGGCCTAACATCAAGGATCTGCAAGGAACTCAAATGTGGGGGGCGGGGAACAGTCTCATTACAAAGTGGGCTAAAGATATGAATAGACACTCCTCAAAAGAAGATATACTAGCAGCCAACAGATACATGAAAAAAAGTTCAGCCTTACTAGTCATCAAGGAGATGCAAATTAAAACTACACTGAGATACCACTTAACTCCTGTCAGAATGGCCATTATCAATAACTTAAAAAGCAACAGATGCTGGAGAGGATGTGGTGAAAAGGGAACACTTCTACACTGTTGGTGGGAGTGTAAACTAGTACAGCCTTTGTGGAAAGCAGTGTGGTGATTCCTAAAAGTTCTAAAAATTGACTTTCCATATGACCCCGCAATTCCCTTACTGGGAATATACCCAGAAGAACTCAGGTCACTCTATGAAAAAGATACCTGCACATATATGTTTATCACAGGATTGTTCACAATAGCAAGAACATGGAACCAACCATGCTGCCCATCAAAAGAGGACTGGATAAAAAATGTAGTTCATATACACAATGGAATATTACACAGCCATAAAAAGAACAAAATCTGAACTTTGCAGCAACCTGGATGGAATTAGAGTTTTTAATACTGAGTGATCACTACAGAAACAAAGAGCTGAGTATAACATGTTCTCACTCATAAGTGGACTTTGAACAACTATCATATTACTACAAGAAAAGGACTGAAAGTGGTGGGAAACTGCAGGGAGGGGGTGGGGAAGTGTGATTGACAGTAGTCGATATCTGCCTGGGGAAGAGGGGGGCACACCTAATCAATAAGGGTAACTGTATGGTGAATATTTGTATGCCTAGCCCTGAATTGTACCCCTCAATTTTAAAATAAAAATTAAAAGTGGAAAAAAAAAAGAAGTTTTAATGTTTTAAAGCCTGTTTTGTCTGATACAAGGATAGCTACTCCTGCTGTTTTTTGTTTTCCATTTGCCTGGTAGGTCTTTCTCAAAGCCTTTTTCCTTGAGCCTGTAGATGTCATTTGTAGTGTGGTAAGTTTCCTGAGGGCAGCAGGATGGATCATCCTGCTTTATCCAATTTGCCACTTTGCCTTTTGAGTGGCACTCTGGTCTTTTTATGTTAAAGTTCATTATGTGAGTTTTTTTCTTGTCATATTATTATTAAAAAGCTGCTTTGCATTCTAAGCTTGTGGTTTATTTGTATGGTCTATAAATTCTGTCATACTTTTTCTTTTTTGGTGGGTGGAACTGTTCTTTCATTTCTGTATTTAGAATTTTCTTAAGCATTTCCCAAAGGGCTGGTCTGGAGGTGGCATATTCTCTTAGGGATTGCAGGTCTGGGAAGGATTTTAATTCTCCTTCATTAGTCAAGCTTAGTTTGGTAGGGTAGGGAATTCTTAGCTGGAATTGCTTTCTTTAAGAATGTTAAAGATGGTTCCCTAGTCCCTTCTGGCTTATAAGGTTTTTGCTGAGAATTCTGCTGCAATTCTAATGGACCTCCCTTGGTAAGTGGTCTAATCCTTTTTTCTAGCTGCCTTTAGGATATTTTATTTCATGTTCATCTTGGCATGTCTGATTGTTATGTACCTTAGGGATGGTCTTCTCATGTAAAACCTTAGAGGAGTTCTCTTAATTTATCGAATCTGCATGACTATTTCTCTTACAAGATAGAAAAAGTTTTCTTGGATAACACCTTAAAAGGCTTGTTACAGGGTTCCCTTTCTTGCTTAGAATGACCAGGTCAGCTTCCACTTCCTGTACTGTTTTCATTGCCTGGTTGATTGGGTGACCACTTTCTCCTTGATCTCATTAAGATTCTTGGCCACTTATAATCCAAATTTTATGTCTGTCATCAGGAGCAGAACATTCTGGATGGTACTATTGCCTGGAATCCAAGAAGCCCCTTTATGGGTATTGAATCATTATGACTTTGGGGGTTGTTGGGGGTTTTTTTTTGTTGGCTCTTTTTCATCTGTGAGGGCAGTTTCTTTTCTTTTTCTTTTTTGTTTTTTAAATTTCATTTTATAACGTTGCTATTATTGGGGTTACAATTTGTTTTCTTACTTACCTTCTCTCCTCTGGTTTGCCTGTGGAAGGAGTGGAGGTGGCAGGGAGGGTGATTCACTGGGGGGAACCACCTGGGATTGGTTCACTGGTAGTCTGGTGGGGCAGGGAAAGTCCTTTCCTCCAAATCAGTGCCGGGGACCAGCTCCAGCCGGGTTCAGGGTACCCCAAAGGTGGAGACGGAGTTGGTGATTGGGGGGAAGAAGAGAAAGAAAGAGACTGGACTCCAGTCTAGTGCAGAAGCGATGTGTGTGTTATTGGGAATTACAATGGGTCTTTAATACACAAAGTCAGATGTGGGAGGGGCGTCCCCCACCCACCAGAAACCTTAATCCATGAAAACTTAATCAATGATTGCCTTTAAACCTTTTTCATATGATAATCTTAAAATCCCATAACAAAGTATAACCTAATCCGTGACTGACATATTCTATAAACCTTTTTCATCCTAAGCTGATTGATTTATGCCAAGTTAAACAATTCTATAGAAGCTTAAGTATTTACTTTACAAATGAAAGTGGCCCATCCCAGAATGTTTGGAATGTGGTCCAGTCCAAAGTTCACAGTGGGCTACCTGCAAGTAACCCAGCCGCATTCTTTCAACAAAATGGCTGTCTTCTAAAATTATATTCTACAATTTACACCTTCAATAAATCCTAAGATCATGACCCAGAAGCCTGTGACCAATACTAAGGCTCTTAAATGTGACACGAGTTTGAATTATAAGTTGTGTGAAAGCCAAAACTGCAGTTTGTGGAAGAATGGGAGCAATGAGCTTCTAAAGTTAGCTTGTGTTCATCCCAGTCTCAGAGTTTTTATGTTTTGAGCTCACAGGAGCTTAATCTGGTTAGTGCTGAGTAGAAAGGAGGAGGAAATGGGGTCAATAGCTCCTGAATACATCCTAGTGGTCTCGGGGTCAACGGCCCTTCCTGATCCCTAACGCTCAGTGGGCCTCCGTGGCTGGCTCCCAATAGATCAGGGACTTTCCCCTCTCTCCAGGGACCTTTGCTGACTGAGAGCTCCAGCATCTCCCTCTGTAGCCCATGCATCTTGACAGCAGGATTGGCAGGTTGGGAGGAGGGACTCTACTCTTGCACAGGTGTTTGGTGGGATGTAAAGGATCCTCCTTCTACCTAGATGAGTCTGCTTCTCTTGCCCTGGGTGAGAATGGTGGTCACTCCCTTGTTCCCTCAACCTGTAAGTGGGTGGGTCCATTGCCACTGTGCTGTGCAGAAGTGTACCACCTCCTAGTCCCTGCCCTGTTCTGTGGGAGGGGAATTACAGTGATGGCAGACCCCCTGATTGCAAGCTGCATTTGCAGCCCTTATCTGGAGCCAGGATGGGTGCTGGCATTGTTGGAGAAATGTCCCCAAAGTGGGCATGTGCCTTGTCTGGGAGCTGGAGAGAGAAGAAGAGGAGAGCATCCATGCAGCACAGACTATGCTTACAGGGTAGACCCATGGAACCTCTTTGTAGGAGGGGTGGTGACCTCTGGTGCCAGTGCTCACCAAGCACTGGTGTCCTCCGGACCTCATGTGAATACAGCCAGTGCTTTTGTCCCAATTCTGGGTAGTTCTCTGCACCTGACCAGTGCTACGGGAGGGCATGGGCTGTCTTTTCCCTGGCTAGGACTGCAGAGGTTTGCAGGAGGTATGTAAAAACTCTCTGGTTCATTCACTGCTTCCCTCTCCAAGAGTGCTTTTCTGATCTCGTGTTGGGATTGCTTCTGTGGGTGGCTGGGGATTGAAGCTGTTCATGCTCTGCATCCCCAAGTGACTATATGATAAACATCAGCGTGGGTTTCCATTCAGACCCTCAAAACAACAGGCTGTTTTAGACTCCTTTGCTGAGAGTGGCAGTCATCCCGCGTCTCCAGGTTGGCTATCTTGGCCTTGCCTGGAAATAATCCAGGCTCTGCTCTCTTAAAATGACATTTGAGAAATGAGAAGAGCATCATCTTAGGAACTGGTTGATGAGAACCAATTTATGTTTAATTTTATTTGAGGACATCTCATCTATGATTTCTGATGCCATCCCAGAGCCCTCTGAACCTTCAGTATTTTCCCAGATTGGCTTTAACCTTTTTATATCTTCTTAGACTCTTCTAAAGTTTGAAAAGGTTCAAATGGAAAATGCTATGCATTCCCAAAGAGAAGCTGAGGTTCCAGAAGGTCTAATATAATAGTGTGCTGGGTTTTAAAAATATTACATTGATGTGATGTTTAGTTTTATATGCCAACTTGACTAAGTCACAGGGTACCAATATAATTGGCTAAATGTTGCTTCTGGGTATGTCTGTAAGCGTGTGTCTAGATGAGGTTAGTACTTGAATTGGTTGATTAACTACAGCAGATTGCCATCACCAATGTAGGTGGATATCATCCAAGCCTTTGAAGACCTGAATGGAACAAAAAGGCAGAGGAAGGGAGAATTCACTCCCTTTACCTGAGGTTTTAAAGCTTAGACATCAGTTGTCTTCTGCCTTTGGATTTGGACTAGAACTTATGTCATCAGCTCCCTTCGTTCTCAAGCTTTTGCAGTGAAGATCTTGGGACTTAGCAGCCCTCCATGATCTTATGAGCCAATTCCTTGTAATATCTGTCTATCTATCTATCTATCTATCTATCTATCTAGCTAGCTAGCTAGCTAGCTAGCTATCATCACCTCATCTTCCATTGGCTCTGTTTCCTTGTGGAACCCTGACTAGTACAATCGTATTGGTACTCCCAAAGTGTTATGGACAGGGCCATTTCATCACACATTTCAGGAAGCACTGTTGTCATTACGGGCTATGTAAATGACATCCAGTAGAGTTGTGTTGTGCCTGAGGCCAATTACCATCATTCACCTGAATCCAGGATTCCTTGCCAGCAGTTATAGGAAACCAATGAGAGCTCTTATTATAATATACAATACTCTTCAGTTTGAGGAAGGTCTTATCTGGGTTTTTGCAGTGTACCCTTCATAATAGGAATCATGGGAGGCAAAGGTTATTTAAATCAAGGTTTGGAGTTTAGCAAGTGAGGCCCAGACATTAGCTGGAGCTTCTGACTTTATTTCTTCTTTAGAAGAGGGGGATTGTGAGTAGAACAAGAGATCAAGGCATGGCTCCCATGTCTCCATTTTCTCCATCCAGTACTGAATCTTCTTCTTCCCAGTGGTTGAGTCACAATCTTTAAAGCTCATCCTCTCCTTCCAACTTCAGGTCTCCTGATCACATCAATTTCCAACCATTTAGAGATCACCCAATTCCAACCAATCTTCTCTCCTCTGGTTTATTCATTCATTCATTTATCAAATATTTGTTGTGTACCCACTATATGCCAGGCATTATGTGAAAACTGGAGATATACTAGTGACAGAAGACACAATCACTCTCTCCATGGACCTTACAGCCCTGCAGGGCAGATGGAGTTTAAATAAATAGTGACAGAAATAACTTTTTATTTTTATTGAAAGGAGTGTGTTTAAGGAAACCTACAGGAAGACATAAGGTCCATATTGGGAAACATAGAGGGCATGAAATAGTAATGCGTAAGTTGGAAAATGAAAGAATGAGTCAGAGTTCAGAGAAATTGGTAACTGGCAGGTTGGGAAGTGGTCCAGGAAGAGCCTGGAGGGAGATGTGCAAAGGCAAAACAAGATCTAGGCCCACTGCACCAGGTCAGGCTGCCCCATTTCGTGGCTTCCTGTGTTTACAAGCCCCTAGTTGGGATTATCTCTCTATTTTCTTTACAAATCTTCAAAGCTTAATTCAAGGAGAAATGCTCTGCACTCGTAGAACATAGAATATACCCTCAACCCTTTTGCATTAGGATGGGCTGGGATCTCCTGTTAGATGAAGCTCACGGGAGAGCAGCACCTTGATACTTGATATAATAGATAGTTTTATTTTTTTGCAGTGGTACAATCACGGCTCACTGCAGCCTTGACCTCCTGAGCTCAGGTGATCTTTCTACCTCAGTCTCCTGAATAGCTGGGACTACAGGTGCATGCCACCATGCCCAGCTAATTTATTTGGTGTTTTAAAATATTTTTTAAGTTTATTTTTTAGAGACAAGGTGCTGCTGTGTTGCCCAGACTGGTCTCCAACTCAGGGACTCAAGCAATTCTTCTGTCTTGGCCTCCCAAAGTGCTGAGATTACAGGTGTAAGTCACTTCACCAGCCAGCTCTTTGTATTTCACACAAGTTATAGCAATAAGTTTCACATGGCAGATTCTAAACATGTGCTTTCTGAATTAATATATTTCTTGAATTAATGTTTTTCTAGAAATTATTTCTAAAAAATATATTGTTAGGGGAACCACTTCTTTAATAAATGGTAAGACTAATTTTCATTTATTTTTCTAAAGTTAATCATTCTGGGATTATTTCTCGATAACAAACCTCTCTATTTCTACTCTAAACCATCACTGAGCATTTTAGTGCTCCCTGCCTCAGGCATTTTTGCACAAAACAGGCAGAACTGATTGATATCAAAGGGTCCTTCTATTATTTATAAGAGCCAACTTTCATGAAAGAGATGATGCCAGGGGTCCCTGTAAAGGAGGGGAGAGAAGAAAACTTTTGAGAGGAAGAAGAAAAAGAAGGGAAATGTCACCCACACTGGCATTGGGTTGAGCAAGGACCAGAGCCTGCCATTATGCTGACGCTGTGCCCAGGGTGTCAAGACGTCAGAGGCGTAGCCTCAGTGAAGGGCCTAAAGCCACAACAAAGAATGTTCCATCTTGGCAGATTCTGAGTCCCACGTGCAGAATGGAAACAGCTGAGGCTGTGAGCAAAAGAAGAGCAAAGGGACTAGGATGAGAGGATTCTTAGCAAATACCAGAGAGTATAGCCAATGAGAGGGTTTCCCTGGTGTTTGACTTGGACTTTGGTACCATCCTTAGATGGAATTTCTCTCCAATCAGTCTATGTGGAGGATCAGAGTTAGGCTAAAGTGGACACAAGAAAATAAAAGCCATATTTCTCACATACTCATTGACTACTCTGACTTTCTGTTTATGTTTTGGGTAATTGTGGCTGAAAGATTTAGCCATTTGAATAAGTAATGGTTTTCTTCAATATTCAATAGATGAATTTAAACAATTGACAGGAAAAAGAGGTGTATTATCTCAATGATTTTAACATTCTGTGAGAAAAATTACTGGATTGTATGGGGAGCCAGCCCCCAAAAGAGATTTAGAAGGTCCCTGGAAGGTGGTAGCGTCGGTGAATATTCTGGAGAAATAAAGAGAAAGGAAGAGACTGGACTCTGTCTAGTGCAGAAGCCGATTCTGTAGTAGGGACAGACATTAAAAAAGCAAGATGGAGGCATAGATATAAAGAAGAAGAAAGAGAAAGAAAGAAAGTGGACAACTGTTCAGTGAAATGAGCAGAAGCCGTTTATTGGGAACAAATGTAAGTCTTTTATCCCAAATTTTCACATGTCAAATCACAAGACTTTCACGTGGGCACAAAACCGGGTAGGTGAGGGGCGTCCCCCACCCACCAGGCATTTCCTTAGGAATGAGGTAGGGCAACCCCAATCAAATCACAAGCTTTTACATGAGCACAAAGCCAGGTAGGTGGAGGGCATCCTCACCCACCAGGCGTTTTCCTTAGGATGAGAAAGGACAATCTTAATCAAATCACAAGAGTTTTACATGAACACAAAGCCAGGTGGGTTGGGGGCATCCCCGCCCACCAGGCATTTTCCCCCAAGCATGAGGAAGGACAATCCCAAAATTATCTCACTGTTCCTTATGCTTGGTTTATGTTCCTCAAAAGCAATACAACAGTTTTAATATCATAAAATCCTAATAATCAATAACTTCTAAAACTTATGCATACCCAACACCTAATGACTGACTTAAATCCTAATACCTTTCTATTCTGTGCTAACTTTACCTGTACTATAAAAAACTCTTAGTTGTAGGTCAGACCAGTTCCTAAAGAATGTGGCCCAGTCCAAAGATCACGCTGGGCCCTTAGGGATGTGGCCCAGCCC